>NW_028327175.1:18998181-19305454 GCF_987537825.1 Furipterus horrens
GAAATATACAATTTTTTATAAATAAATTCCAGGTTTTTTTGTCCCCCATCATATTTCCAGTATTAAGATCTCAGCAGTTCCTTGCTCCGTCTGACTGCCGTGGGAAGCACCTTGCATCTTCCGGTGATCCCGGGCATTCTGCCGTCTGCTGCAGCTCAGCTGCAATCTCAGTCTCCACGTTCAGGTTGCCTTCTCGTGTTCTTTTTGTGTACTTAACACACCTTGTAAGGACACGGCTCTTGGAATTCAGGACCCCTCCTAAATTCAAGATGCTTTTGTCTCAAGATCCTTAACTAGTTACATCTGAAAAAACATTTTCAAATAAGGTCACATTCTTAGGTTCTGGATACACATGAATTTTGGGGGGACACTGTTCAACCAACTACAAAATTATAAAAATAGAGACTTTAAGAAAACAATCTGTGAAATCCATTTTAAAAGATGTCACATTATGTTTAATGTAATGTAGTTCATTTCCATCCACCTTCCTGTGAATTTTCTCAAATGAGTGTGACTGATCTTACTCTAACCTATTTTAATTATGGTCTATATGCAACTTCTTTTTTAACTTCATTCTATGATATATTTTTTTCCTTGTAGAATAGATTAACTTCCTTTACAGCATTAAGTATTAAGATCTAACCCTTTATAGAGAGAGTGCAGTGTCAGGAGTGTAGCCAAGAACCATCTCTCTGTAGGCAGAGCAGGCACTCACTTACCTCAGTGATTAAACTGTGCCACAAAATGCTACTTACCCAATAGTATGTCCCTGATGCTGTTGCTTCAAGCCATTGACCTGAAATGAGATGTCGAGTGTTCTTCTCTGGGCTGGAAAATAAGATATAAATAATTTCTAAAAGACATGTGTTGCCTATGTAGTGCTTTTGATGGATCTCCCTTTCTTCTCCTAGTCTTAGGTAGCTCAGGAAATAACGCCATTTGATTTCTTCAATGTTGAGTAAAAGGTCAAAACATGGATTATATTTCCAATGATCATAAAGAAGCCAAGGACATTTTAAACTTCTTAGTTGCTTTCAATAAGATGGAATATAGATGAAAAATTAATGGTAATTAAAGTGATTGAATTGTATGCTGGCATGCATTTTCATGACTATGAGAAATGTTAAAATTTGCAATTAGAATTGCTCTCTAAAAGGATATTATTATCACTAAGGGCAAATGTGTATTGGGTCATTTTCTTCTGTTCTGCTGAGTTTTAATTATATTGGCATCCATCTTTAATGTGTGATCATAGCCTTAAAACATAAATCCAAATCTTAAGATTTCAGATCAAATTAAAAGCTCTTTGCTTTTCTAATACTATTAAAGTATATGCAAAATTTGGCATCTTTTCCTTTGTTAAATTTCTATATTCATTATTAGAAAAAATTTCCTCTAATAAAAACTATTGAACATCTTATTTTCATAGACATTGTCAAGTCATTATTCTCTTTATAGGGTCATTCAGTTTTATTAATATTCTATGCTGCAATAAAAATAATACAGTAATCTATTTTTTTGCTATATCAGATGGTTACTAATCTCAGTTCCCATTCTCATCAAGGTTTTTTATTGTTTATGTTAAGCAGGTTTTCAAAATATCACTAGAAGCCATACACTTTATTGCAGTCTAAAACTAAACAATATTCTTTTTCAGATTTATTTTAGACATATTGTCCTAGTCTATTGAATATATTGCTCTATGATATAAATGTACAGAGCAAAATATCCCAACATATTCAAGCAAGATAAAAGTAAAAAAATGCAACCAATGTTTTCCAAAATCAGCAAAAGTATGTAAAAAACAGTATCTTTGTGTAATTTCAAAGTTTATTGCCATGTAATACTTATTAATTATAAAAGATAAAACATAACTTTATAGTGGAGAAGCCTGTCATTCATCAACTTAGTCAAGCATACAAAATTAATAGGATTAGTAATGACTCAGATTGGGATCATCTACCTGCCAAGGTATGCAATTAGTTCTATTGTATTCTTACTAAAAATACATAACACAATCATGAGAAAATACAACATACACCTTCATTGAACGACATTCTACTAAATAACTTGTTAATACTCTTCAACAGTTTTCAGGATATAAAAAGCAAAGAAACAATGAGGAAGTTTGTTGGAAGAAATGAGGAAGATTAACTAAATGTTATTTGACACTCAATCAGATTCAGGACAAGGAAAAATGAATTAGTTATAAAATTAAAATAATTTGAATAAGATTGATGGATTAGTTATTAGTATTGTATTAATTTAATTTTCAGGCATTATAATTGGCTATATACACTAAGTTTTAAAGAAATGAATGAAGGCTCTATGGAAATTTTTTGGTCAGTTTTTGTCTATTTGAATTTATTTTGAAATTAAGAATTAAAAATAAATAAGTATTGATAACATGAAAACTAATGACAGACATTAGACTATTTAAATACAACTGGAAATAAGCACAAAAAAACTGATAGTACTTTTTCACTGATAAAACCATTACCTTAAAATATAAAACCAGGTACTCATCTTCCGTGAGAGGTTATGCTACCCACAATAAAGTCAGAATGATTCTTAGCTCAATAATTTAAGAATTCAGAATGGCACTGTTTGCAATTATTAATATGTATATTATACATACATATGTGTATGTTGTTCTGGAGCTAGTAAAAGAACATTTATGAGAGCTTTGGAAAAAATCAGGATTGGGTTAGGAAAAAATAATAAAGGAATAAAAAATGTACTGACTAAGCTGTAGCAGTAAGGTTTGATAAAATGACTATGAGCATTACTAAAAATCAAAACAGAAAGCTACAAATATATATGAACCCGCTCAGAGCTGGAAGAGGAAACTTAGTAGCAAAATTGTCCCAGCAAAAGACTAACCTAAGAAAAGTGGCACGGTAGTTGGGCTAGTGTGGCAGATGATGTCACGCTCTGAGGCTGACTCAAAATAATCCAGAAGTTCCAGAATCAGGATTAGAATGAAGGTGAGGTTATGAAGACCGGTCAAAGCTACAAGACTAGAAAAGGATAAACTAAATTTAAACAATTTATAAACTATATAAATTAGGAGGAGAGGAGATGGAAGTGGCTTACTTGCTATGTTATTCATTTAAATTATGTTCAGATAGTCAATTCCTTGCTTTAACAAAATTATTCCTCCCTGCCTCTCCTTCCTTCCCCCTCACCCTTCATTGTAAGTTATCAATCTAATGCATTTGTATATAAAAGATAAGAAAATACATCAACTACAGCATATCTATAAAAATTAAATTTATTTTTGGAAGGTATTTAAACAAGAAGCAGTAATTAAGTTTTGTCCTTTATAGAAAACAATTTTCTATGAAGTTTTGGTTGACTTTTAACCAAAGGAGTGGTTACCATATTTGTATGCTGGCTATGTATTTTGTCTTCACCTGAAGAAATCCCATTACAGTTGTTTTTTTTATAAATAAATTTCTGACAAGAAATTATATTTTCAGAGATTTAGGAAGTTCAAACACAGTCAACCTTAAAATACTGGAAGGTCAGTCTTTTACACAAACTAATTTAATTATTTTACTTAAATTACAAAGTACATAGATTCTTTGAACTGATGAAAACTAATCTGGCTGAAATCCTGTCTTTCTTTTCTCTTTCAATTTGTTTTCTTTTAAAGTACTATTAAATAAAGTAACTGGAAATATGCTTGAACAAATTATATATTCATACATATTCTTTATTTTATCAAATAACTATATGAACAACTCAAGTTATCTTTTATTTTAAACTTTCTTCTGATCTCACGATTCATAGGCAAGTACCTGACCTAAGCAAGGTTTATATGTATTTTCCTACAAGTTGATGTAGATTTAGTATTCTTAATTTAAGTTCTACTGCCTGAGGTGAAGTTATAAATTCCTGAACTTAATTTTTTTTCTTTTAAAGAAAATGTCCTCTCAATAGAGTTTGAATTTGTCAGTCAGAGCTACCTCTTTTTTCTTCTTTGTCCTTGAAATAATTTTTCTCTCTAAATACATACATTGTTATATAAACCAAAATATGTAATCACTATGCAAAACTTTGTCTTTTGTTATAAGTAAAAAGCAGAGAAAAAATACAATATTATAAATACTTTTATTGTAAGCCATATAATTTGATATGTATTTTTAAAAATTGCTTTATAATGTTTTTAATTTAAAATTTAGCAGAATAATAAAATGAAAATATATTATATAAATGTTAAAATTACAACTTCTTATAAAGTATAAAATAACAAAGATTTAAAAAATATGTACCTCAGCATATTTTGCTACTTAATTTAATGGCCAAAGTCATCCATAGTTAATAATTTTCCACATAAACTTTTATATTTTTATATAAAAATGAATCTATTGTATAAACCTATAATTACTACACACATAAACACATACATAAAATTTATAATAATAATGAAAGCACTCTTCATATAGTTCTGAAGCTTTTCTCCATTTGAGAAGTATATAACAATTTTATTTCAGATCACTAAACATATATGCACCTAATTCTTTTGAATTATTATTTTTATTGTAGTAAAATGTATTTCACTTTTTGTTATTTCCATATTATATGCAGATTCTATTCCAAAGCATTTTTAAGCTCCTCCTCCAGTCAGTTGCATATGAGTGTGGCTGTTTATCATCACTCTAATGAAATCCAGAAGTTATCAGATTTTATAATGTCTGCTGATCTGATAGAACAATGTTACATGCTTTTGTCTTAACTTACACTTCTATGATTATGGTGAATATTAGCATTTTTGGCTATGACTGTTTGACATGCATCTTTCTTCTTTTGTGAAATGATTTTCATAACCCATCTTGGGATGTTTTCCTATTAATTTGTATTAGTTCTTCATATATTCAAGTTAATTAATTTTGTCTTCAAAATTATCATATATATATATATATCTCATTCTCTAATAATTTTTAAAAAATTATTATGTATTAGTTTATAAAATGTTCTTAAATGTTTTATGTACCAAAAATGTCAACTATGTTGCTCATTGTTTTAATCAAAGATATAAACAAAAGCATTCTTATGTTTTTAAAAATAACTTGGGACATTGTTTGCCTCTGTTTTAAAATAACTTATTTTTTTAATTAAAAAAAAAACCAGAAAAATGCAGATAGCACAAAAAGGCCAGAATATGCCATGCTCACAGTTGCATTTGGTTAGAGGCAAACAGCTGTGTCTTAAAAATTCCTGCACGTACATTATCAGATGCTATATACATAATAAATATATGATAAACATTTAAAAATGCATATTCTGTATTAATAACCAAAATTAATTACATCTAAATTACAACTGTAAGTTTTATAAAAACATTATAAAAAACTAAAATAGGTGCATATTTCATAGATTTATTTGTTTACAAAGTAAATGTGAAAACAAAGAAGTTGAATGGGAAACAACATCTACATGTTACAACTGAGCGAGATAATAAACTCAGCAAGGCCTGTAAGCACCTCTTCCGTAGGCTGGATATTCTTGTGGAGTCTTATTTGTCATAATAATACTTTTACATTCATCTTTTTAGCATTATTCATTTTAATGGTCTGTTTAAGACCATTTATTTTATGTCATGGGTTCTTCTTGGGTCTGATTTTCATGTTTTATTTTGTTTTTGCTGGAGTGTGTACTTTAATGATTCATTCAGAGATTTGGTAAATTTGAATCCTTATTTCTCTGTCATATTTTTATTCACAGATTATAGGTATACTTATGATATAAGATATTCATCTCATTACCATAAAAAGAGTCAAAAAGGTTCCATTGTCTGTTATGATCCTTCTTGTTTTCAGTTAACCTATAACTCCAGCATAGCAAAGGAATTAATAGATATATTACATCAACTTAATGGCTGCGATTAATGGAAATGAATTTAATTTTATTACACCATAGTTAAAATTAAGGGGAAAAAAGGGCAGATTTTTATCCCCAAATTTTCTACTAAGTTTATACTCAAAAATAAATGTTAGAAAATACAGTTTCATATCAAGCACACACTGTATTCACCCTGTAGAAGATATTGTGTAGGAGACCATGGCAGAGGTGTCCCCACGGGAAGACTCCTGGCAAAAATAAGGGAAAACCCCTCGTGTTTTTAGCACAGTCTGCAGTGACTAGACGTCCATCACATAAAGAGCAAGTGATGCTCAAAGAGTTACAGAGAGGCCAAACATTTTTCTAGGCTAATTTGGAAGTGACAGTGGTTTAACAAAGTCCTCATTCTGGCTGTGAAACTTCACAGAAACTTCACCTTGGGACTTTTCCAGCTCTAGGGAAATAGGTATATAGAGAATGGTATTGACCCTTAGTTAATTTTATCCATGTCAATTGGTTGTTACTGTGCAATTATCAAAATTCCATTCTGTGGTCTCCAGGACTGAACTCACAAAGGCTCCCACAAGGGAAAACACACCTCACTTTACGCCTCTTCTTTGTATCCCTCCTCATGGGAATTCTCTCCACTTGCTGGTCTTGTGTGTTAGCCTTTCAGTTTTAGTAAATTTGGCTGAACATAAAACTATTGGTTCTTAATCTTGTTTCTGAGAACATTCTGCCAGTCAGCCTTTAAATGTTGTCTGTTTATTCTGTTTTTTTTTTTTTTCTTCCTTTTTGATCCCGGCATTCATATCTACTGCTTAAATAATTATCTTTCTTATAACCTGGCACACCTGTATCAACACAATGTTCTTCAGTATCAATCCAAAGGTCATTATTAAAGACAATGGCACAATTTATGTTTCCTTTAATCATAGTTCCATTTGAGTTTGGAGGGAGAATTACTGTTTCTCTTTAAAGGTGATTGCTTACTTACTAATTCATGATTTTATACTTACCTTTGAGTTTGAGATTGTTCAACTTAGTGTCTGTTTTCCGGTTACAGAAGTAGAGATATGTCATGTTCACATGATGAATGTGAATATGACTCATTTTTGGCATAGTGCAGGTACTGTATCTTATTTTTCTTGCAAGTTGCCAGCAATTCAAAGCCCCAGGCTCCTTCTTTATCCTTGAGACTATGGAAAGTATTACCTGTATTCTGTATTTTAGCAATAAGGACAGAGCCTAAAATAATACCAAATAACCTATGTGTTCCATATTTAATCACACATAAATAGTGATGGATCGATGGCTGCCCCAGGGCATCCTCTTGATCCTGTATCTACTGCTACCAAGCTGTGTGCATTCTGGAGCTGATCGTTTCTTTAAGTCCTTTGCTATACATGCTTTACAGAGTGGTTTCCTACTTAGATCTGACTGGAGTGGTTTCCACTGTTGAATAACCAGTTACCATATACTAAGCAACGCTAGGCTTAATATGTATCCATTTATCATCTCCCTATTCTGTAGTTCAGAAGTCTGAGTAGGTTTGACTAGGTCCTCAGTTTAGGGATTCACAAGGCTGAAATCAATGTGTTGACGAGGGCACATACTTTCTGGAGAAATCGGCTTCCAAATCCATTCAGTGGTTGGCAGAATGTGGTTGTGTGAGGTTTGGGACTGAGGTCCCCATTTCGTCATCAGAGATCAGTCGTAGTAATTCTCACCTTCGAGGGATCACCACATTCCTAGAACCATGACTCTCCATCCTCAAACACAACAATGGGACCTTGACTTTTTCTTGTGATTCAAATCTCTCTGACTCTATTCTGTCATCAGCAGGAGAAAGTTTGTTGTTTTTATTTTAGAGCTCACGTTATTGAAAGGACCCACCCAGGATAAACTTTTTATTTTATGGCCAACTATATCATATGCCGAAACAACACATGGGAGTTATATTCATGACATTCATAAGTTCTGAAGATTAAGATGCAAAATCTTTGAGTAGGCAACTTAGATATCCGACTGACCTCTTTACTGTGTTTTGTGACTTGCAAAGGTTCTTTACAATATTGATTTACCACCACTTATTCATGTGCTTTTTGGCATTGATATGGATATACTTATTGACAAACCTGTATTATGTGTGCACTTATAAATATTTATATTATAATAATTTAAAATATTTGAAGTAGAGAGGGATGTCTAGATAATTATTCATTTATTCAAAATTTTATTAATGTTCAATTATTGATTGGTCCAGAGATATGAGGGTAAGACACATGAAGTTTTTTTTTTTTTTTTTTTATGGTTCTTCCTATGGTGACAGGCATATAGTTTATAAATTAATAAATATTAAAAAATACAAAACTATTTTTTATTTGCCTCTTCTTTATCTTATTGGTGTGAAAGTATCTCCACTATATTGTTATAGAGATGGCCAAGCACTGCGTAATTGAGAGCCATGGCAGTTATTAGTCACGTATACAACCACATGTCATCTCATGCCATGTAGGGATACACCCAGAGGTTGTGTTCAGGAAGAGAGTGAACAAGGAACCATGGGAGGCAGGATTTGTAGCCTCACAAAGGTGGAGTACCCCCTGGTTTCTACAGGAGGATGTGACTATCTTGTTTGAATAATTCTTCAGGCTGGTGGTGAAGCAAAATTCTTGCCACCATAGTATAAAAAGAATATTATGAAAATTCAGAAGTCCCAGTAAATAGCAACTTCCTTGAAAATCTTATATCTTTAAAATATTGAGGAAAATGTGTTTATAATTCCAGTAATAGCACATTATATAACCACCTCAGTGAATGTGATGGGATAGCAAGAAGAATTATCAATAAAAGTTTATGGATATAACTTTAAGAGAATAAACAAGATATTATAAAATATACAGTTAAGAGTTAAGACAATTGTCTCAAACTTCAGTGTGCCCAGGAATTTTTGAGAATGGTCCTTTAAAATACAGCAAAAGAGTTATTTGTGAAGAGTTATTTGTAAATTATGAAAAATTAGTTTTTGCTGAGTATGTGTGTTAAAAATATCTTTTGTTCTTGTGCTGGTTGGTTTTCTGTTATCTTAGTGTCAAGATAAATAGCATTCTGACTGGTCAGTCAGTGACCTCACCACTGCATCACTGACAGATGCAACAAAAATGTATATAGTAAAAATTTATACATGCATGAAAATATATATATAAAATAAAAATATGTAAGAAAATATAAATATAACAGCCTTAATATACTCAGGCCCTGAATTATAAAATCTCTTTACACCCAAGTGTATTGAATATACAATTTCAGGATTTTTAAATGTATGCTGACATAAGCAACCACATTTTATCATTGGATAAATGTTTATTCAACCTCTGACTCAATGTTAGTCATTAGGGATGCGGTCAGGTACCAAGCACACCCACTCCCTGTCCCCATGAGCTAGAATATGAAGAGAGAGCCTAAAAGACTAATCTCAGAAGTAGATAAATATAAACTAAAGGGGCTATAAAAACCTATAGTTACCATGAGATCTAGTTTTAAATTCAGCATGATTATAAGGCAAAC
Organism: Furipterus horrens; assembly: GCF_987537825.1. Lineage (NCBI taxonomy): Eukaryota > Metazoa > Chordata > Mammalia > Chiroptera > Furipteridae > Furipterus > Furipterus horrens. Next base: position 19,007,599 of record NW_028327175.1, read on the forward strand.
TTTACATTTAATCATATAAAAAAATAAATTGTAGAAAGGTGAAACAACCTTCCCTTTTAAAACATATAGATCATTGTAGGAAATAATCAGTTCTATGCTTATTGATTCTGCAGAAAATGTGCTTTTGTCGTTTTACTTTTGTGCCTTAGCTTAGTTCTCGTCTTTCTACATCTACCTTAAAAAAAGCAAACCCAGGTTTGTAAATCTCTAAATGAGTGAATTATGGGACACTTCTAAATCCAATAGGTACCTATAAATAAGAAAACACATGCCTGGTGTTATAAATAAACCGTTGAGATTCTGGGTTTGTTGTGGGGTATTATCTTTGCAAATAATATGTCATTATCAAAACCAAATAATATGTCAACTATAATATCAATGTCTGATAATTCAGGAAGAGAAACATTTTGAAATAACCGATGTGAAATAATTTAAAATTGTAAAAGGTAGAGAAAGAAAAAAAATCTAAAAATAAAATCTCAATGCCTACAATAAGATATAATCAAAATAACTGTTTATTGAATGTTTGTCATGTGTTAATAGTTTAATTTACTTCTATATATTTCTAAATAAGACCTTTTTTTTCTAAATCATGACTCAAGAATACATTTATTAATTTGAGAGAGAGAGAAAAGGAAAGAGAGAGACAAACATCTATGCGAGAGAGAAATATTCATCAGTTGACTCTCCGACAAGCTCCTATGGAAGATCAAACCTACAACCTAGGTCAGTGTCTGGACCAGAGATAAAACAAGAAACCTTTCAGTGTATGGGATGATATGCCAACGAGCTGAGCCATCTGTCCAGGGCAAGATTTATTTTGTTTAGTGTTTGTATACTTTTTATCACCCTATTTAATATTCCATATTTATATGGAAGTTGTCATGGTTGTAACTAACATAATATTGTCATCTTTTTAAAATCTATTATGACATTGTCTTTTAATTAGTGGCTCAATTTATTTATGATAACTCTAATTACCAATATGTTTGTGTTTATATGTCATTATATTATATTTTTTAATTTCTTTCTTCCATTCTTACAGATGTATTTTTAAATTTTTTCCATTTTCCTTTCTGATAACATTAGTTATCAATTGTTCTATTTTTAGTTGATTATTTATCTTATCATTTATAAGATATTCCTTTGTCTCATATTTATCTGTGACACTCATCTCGTGCATTCTTATAGCTCCATGATTCTATCTGTAATTGTTTATAAACCAGAAAATATTCCTATACATTTCTTTTAATCGAGGCTTACACAGCAGACTTCTCTCAGTTACTGTGTTTATGAAAATTTACTTTGTCTTCGTTTATAAAAGATATTTTCACAGGGTATTGAATTCTATGTCAGAATTTCAAACATTTTAGCCTTTTGTCTGCTGGCCTCTATTGTTTCTTTTGAGGAGTCTTTCTTTGAAGGGAATATGCCTTTTTTTCTGGCTTCTTTTATTTTAATTTTCTGGCTGCCTTTATAATTTTCCTCTTTGTCTTTGTTTTGTTTTTTTTTTTTTTTTTTTTTTGGCAGTTTTACTGTGATATTTCTGTTTCTGTTGTTTTCTTTCTCCCTTTTGGTTTGCTTTTAGCTATTTTCTTGTTGCGTACCTGATTATTTTTGCATTAGAACCCAGAAATTATGTATGAAGCATTACATGACAATTTAAAACCCTAATTGTTTTCCCCTCCAAAAATGTTGTTTCAATAATCAATTAAACAGAGATAGATAACCTGAACTGCAACTTATGATATCTGGATCTGGTTTCCATTATTGTGAGTGCTGGCCTATTTTCTGTTCACCCACAATTTAAGACATATCTCTTCAAGGTCCTAAATAAAATTTTAGTGTGTAATCCTGGACTATCCTCTCAGGTTGTTCTTGAATTTTAATTCATGTCCCCTCATCAATATTATGCAAGTATCCAAGACTCTAATATATTAATCAGTCTCTCAGCTTCTCCAATTATCATCTGTACCATCAGTATATAGCTGTTTAGTAATAAGAAAAAGGGAACAAAGGGAATTACATATTACACTTAATAAATGGAACATAAGTTAGCTTGTCTAGCCAAGAAACTACAGCTTCACACTGCAGGAGTGTTTCTCCAACACGGGAATTAACACTCTGCCCTTCCTCCCTCTGGTAGCCGAGTATCGGGTGGCACAGGGTGCTTGACTAAAGGGGCCTGTCAATCTAACAAGGGTTGGACTTATCAAACACCCACAAAAACTTGGGAAGTTCATTGGCCACTTTGAAAAAGCTTCTGGCCTTTTCCAAGCCCAAGTTAACATAATCACAGGGGAACAATGAAGCTCTCTCTCTCTCTCCCTCTCTCTCTCTCTCTCTCTCTCTCTCTCTCTCTCTCTTTCTCTCTCTGTTTCTTGTCCAATGACCCACACTCACATGGTGGGTATGCCTGTTCTCTCCATGACCATGTGTCCCAAGCAGCCTCATGGCCCGTGGCCCTGCAGACTCTGCACACAAGCTCCAGAAGGAGCCTGAATACTACAACACAATGGGCGGCCACTGGGAACACACACTAAGCTAGCCAGATGCTGGACTGGACTGGACTGGACTAGATTTTATTATGAAGCAGAAAGTCTGGGCAGTGGCCCATTTTCTGGCCCTACTGAAGACATGACTGGTCTTTTTCCATGGCGAGATGGACAGAGATGGGATATTGGGAAGTCAGGAGGGAAAGCCCCTTAATTTTACAACATTGATAAAGTTTACCACAGAGACAAATCCTCCCATGTGGGTCTCAGGAAATTCTTTTCCTTGCCGCAAACACTGCAAGAACTCAGTTTCTACTGGTAACAATCCCTTCTCAGAGCAAATTCTTGAATGAGAAAGTGGTGCCAGGAGGTTGCCTCACTTCTGTGATTTTCCTTCCCTCTAGGAATGTGTATCTGTAGGATTTCAGAGACACAAAAACAGTCTGATGACTACAAAATGAGGTGTGTTCAACCATGTATGCTATTTTTTAGTTACTCCATTAGAGCTTTTTCTCACTTTTTCAAGGCAAATGTATAAAATTGTAATATTGAGACAAGATAATATTGGACACACGGTTTCTATATTTTGGTATGGGAGACATTATATAGTATTATGGAAGAGATTTTCTTTTTCCATTATTCAAAGACATCCATGAAATAATACAAGACTTACAGTGTGATTTTAGTATAAATTATATTTAAAATTTTGGAATATATAATAAATACTTAAAGAATGTCTGGTGAAATAAAGTGATATTTAACTGAAATTATACTAAATCCATCACTAAACACAACAATTTTAAAATCATTTATTTCTAGATTATCCCATAACATTGGCATCTCTTTTACAAATAAATTGCTAGTTCCAAATGTATAGATTAAGTACATAGCTGGCATAAAATAGGGGTTTAGTAATTATTTGTTAACATAGTTAACTTCACTTTTGTAAGTTAAATCCAGCCGTTAATTGTAAGTTTCTTTCAGATTAGTCTCAAGTCTTCTTCTCAATTTATGGAGTTAAGCTGAGTTTCCATTTTATAGTTTTGCCTATTAGTAAGTGCTTAACAATCATTAAAGAAATCTGAGGAAATTTAAGTAACAAAAAATAAGATCATGTTCTATGGTATATTGTGTCATTTGGGATATTTTGGATTTAAGTAATAGAAAATATAGTTTATTAAAAAGAAATTAGATTATTGTATTGACAGAACATGAAAACCTTCAACAAATATAGATAAATTGTATTATATTATGTCTCAGAAAGGACAGAAAAACTGTGTGAGAAAAAAACTGGTTTCCATACTCTTTCAGGTGCTGTGGTGAGAGTGCCTCATTGTTAACTGCTTCCCATTTATATTCAACTCAACTGTGGGTTCCTAGGAGAGAGACAGAATCTGATTGAATCATATTGAGTCATGTGATATAACTGTATATAATATGTGACTATCATACATATTGCACTAAAACTCAGCATTAGGTTATTGCAGGGATAGTGTATATGAATATACATAGCCATTGTCTAAGTTCCAGCTGCTGTCACAAAGTATTATAGACTGCGTGACTTATAAACAAGAGAAATATATTTCTCACAGTCCTGGAGGCTGGAAGTCCAAGATCAGTGTGTACCAGCATGATCAGTTGCTGCTTAGAATTCTCTTCCAGATTGAAGACTGCTGTCTTCTCATTGTATCCTCACATAGGGGAAAGGGGGAGGAAGCTCTCTGGGGTCTCTGTTAAAAGACCACTAACTCCATTCAGGAGAGCTGCACCCTAATGACTTTATTAACTTCCAAAGACTCCACCTCTTAATATGTTTGCATCAAGCATTAGGATTCCAATAAAGGAATTTTGAATGACACAAACATTTAGACCACAGCACAACTGATATACAGATATAGATATCAAGATGATTATCATACTCATGATTATCATGGGTTCTGTGGGATGTATGTAAAACTAAGATCTTTAGAATGCTTATTAGTATAAGCTTTAACATTCCATAAGTGATCTAAATTTTTTATTATACAATATTTATTAGTAAAATGTATCAAAAATTACAAAATATAATTATAATACATTAGAGGCCTAATAAGTATGGAAGAAACTATAAATAGTCATGTGGATACATCTGTGCTTCAAAACCAGGGTAGTTTTGGTGCATTTCAGTACTGCCTTAACCTATTGCTCTATCTCTACAATTTTATTCTGTTTAAATCCAAATTATTTTTACATAATAACCTATTACTGAGTTTTATTCCAATACAGCCTTAAACCATTTAAAATTAGTCACATGAGTGTTTTTTAAATGTATATACTATAGAAATATCTCTAGTAATTGACAGACTAGATAAATATGACTCCATCTTACTAGAGTATCCTGAGAAGTATTGGAAACAATCAAACTGCTCTAGAGGTGATATAGTGTAACTGGAAACCTGAAACCACAATTTATCTGGTACCTGACTATTAAAAGACTACCTAATTTCTTCAATCTTTATTTTCTTCATCTGTCAAATGTTAACAGGAATAAAATCCATACTTTATAATTACATATAAGAAACAATTGAAATAATGTTTTTAATCTGCATAATGTCTGATATGTAGTAAGGTCATATTAAACCACTACAGATAACTAAGTGAAGTATTTATATGAATCGTTACATAATTCAATCTGATGATTTAATATTTAATGTACTTAAATTAATAACCATCACTAGTATTGGTTAACTCACTAGTTCTGACAGTTGCTCCTGCCACTGAGTGAGGTCATTGAACTCTTTCCTAATAGAAGCTGCAGTCAAGCATACCTTTCATTATAAATTTCATGTTCACACATTAGCACTGTGTAGTATTGGGCAGAGACGGAATTCTGCAGCACAGACCATCAAGCAGAGATGTTTGGTTCTTTAAGAAATGTGCACAGAACTCACATACAAAATCATGTTTTTCAAATTTATCTGTGTGGACAGTACTATCCTTTCCTTACCATCATCAGCCACTAGTTGACATTTCTACTTAATGGTTGTATGGCCCTTGCAAGGCAGTGTGACTCACATCGCTGGTGCAATAGGCAGAAATAAATTAAACAGTAAATATCTAGAGTAGTTGTTTCTATAATATTTAATGCAGCAAAAAAATGAAAACGGCATCAGCTTTTAGTACAAAACTAGTATCTGAATGCACATGTATATTCTAAATGCCAGTAACTCATTGAATCAGGCGAACTATTTGAGAGCTGACAAGTTTAAGGCGGTGTTAAACCACAGGAAATTGAAACATTAAGCTTTCTGGTGGGTACAAGCCATGATAGCACTAACAAATCACTACAGGATATTTCAAATGACATAGCTCATAATCCACCTACCTGGAAGTAGACAGAGCTGAGGCTTTTGTCCTTGTTGCTTGTGTTTTAATGGCCTCAGAGTTCTCTCATTCTTTTGCACTAGTACATAGAAATAAATGTAGCCAGAACGTGCTTACTGCTTGCTGAGGGAGATTTTGAGAAATTAATACATTGGAAGCCAAATTTGTTTCATAATGCAGGTAATCTTAGATGAAAAATTATGCTTAAGAGGATTTCTGTTTCTACTCTTTTAGTGAACCTAATATAAGCTTTGTGCCTTCTAAAACCCACATAATAACAACATCAAAAAAGCATTTCCTAAAAGTAGGTGCATAAATATAGAAATAAATGTCTCAGGAAGCAATTTTTGCACATCTATCAGTCATTTTTAAAAAGCAAAGGATGTTCTATGCAGCATCTTCTTTTACAGAGGTGTCAATCATCTGTATATTTTATTATCATTGTTAACACTGATTTAATTATCAGCACCTTATACAAATAAAGCTGTATAACCCATGAAACCTAAAATACTTTAATATAAATTGTATGCTTTAATTTAATATTAATTGTAAAAATAATTCTGTACTACATCTCATAATCTAATGTTACAAAATTTCAATAAACATGATAGATTCCACTGCAAATTATGCCTGAACTTTAAGGACATTTTTCAGTTCAAATTCTATATTATACCTCTTTAAACTATTTTTAAGTCGTTTCTCCTTTTATGCTGGTGTTTCTTTCATACATGATTCTGGATAGAATAGCTAAAGTGTTATGTATGTTCATATTATGTATGTATGTATGAATGTATATGCATGTGTGTGTGTGTGTGTGTGTGTATATATATATATATTTATAATAAGCTTAGATTTAACCATTAAGATCAGTACAGTCATAGAAAAAGTATTTTATTTAGAAAGCTAGGGTTTTAGGTCACCATTGTTGGGTAATTTACATCTGTCTATTTTTTTGGTATTTAACCTGCAATCTAGCAGAAATTTTTTAAAAAGAGAGGAACAAAAAGGCTTTTTTCTTCCTTCAGAAAATGCATTGAAATGTGAAAGGGTATATCAATAAATTAATATCAGGAAATATTATTGTTTTGTAATTGGAGTTGGTAAAAGGCTTCCCATTATAAACAACAATGTGTACAGGGTGGTGAGAAAATATTTATTTAATTTTAAGAATATTATTTGAAATATATTCACTTCTTAGAGAATATTTTAGATTATTTTTATTGTCTATGACTTTAAAAGGAAAAATGCAGTATAAATTTTTGTTAAAAAAAACTGGAAAATAATGCCTCAAAATCCATGATATGTCCTTGACTATTAATTTTAAGGCTGAATGTTTTAAATAAATAAGAAAAAATAAGAAAACATTTCAAAGGAATGAGTAATAATTTATATAGAAATAAATACTGCAATATTTTTAACCAAAAAGAGCAAAGTACCATTGCTAAACATAAATTGAACAATTAAAAAAACAGGTTGATCTTATAAATATTTATCAGCACTTTTAATGAAATATTTTAATAACAATTAGTGTCAATGAATATGAAATCTTTCACTTGTACAAATAATTAAATTTTAAAATATTTTAAAGGTAGTTAAGACACTGTCTGCAAAATTGTATTTTTTTTATATTTCAGTCACTATCAAAAATTATTGCAACCACTGAAAATATTTACTTAATGCTTCCTGCATATAAATATTCAGATTGCAATATATAGATTTTTGTGGTTATTTATATGCCTTAAACGATTAGTTTTAGGGCCACATTTCAATATTAAAAATCCAGTCTATGAATGTAAAAGCTCTATTGTCACCAAGATTCATCTGAAGCAAACAGCTCTGGAGCAAGCAGCCTTTATTGGTCCTTTTGAAAAGACAAAAATGAATCAGCTCTGTTAGCTAAATCCACCTGATCCTTTTAGAAGAATCTGCAGCTTTGTTGAAGAAAGGAAAAACAACTGGGGAAGATAGGGTCAGGGAGAGATTTACCTGTAAAGAAAGAGTGGGAAAGGGGCAAGATGGTCCCTTTACTTAAATTATTACAAAATTGCCATGTTAGTAGGTTTATAAGACATCTGTTCATGATGAAAAAAAAATGAAAAACAAGACTTTCACACTATTATTACATCTGCATAAATAGCCATATAGCTGTAGACGTTCACATTACAAAAGCTGAGTAAAAACGGCTTATGAAGTCTGGCTTAGATGGAAGGTTCCAAGCTGCATTGATTGAAAGACATATGATTGGAAAGGGTGAGCTTCTGCCTTGCTTGTTTTGTGGAGAGCAAATTTGAGTTTGCTTACTCTGGGGTGTTATGTGCACAATTAACCTTCATCAAGGCTGCAGAGGAGGTTTTGGTTTGCCTTCTTACTCCTCATTTCCCTCCACTTCTTGGAGCAGTCGCAGCAGAGAGTGTTAGATCTTCCTGGGACCACAGTTACTTCAGTTTCTCTCACAACGTGTTCCTCAATTTGTCTCTGACCTCTGAAGCCACTTCTCCTCCGTCTTTCTTGCTTTTGTCTCTCTTGGACCAGTGATTGCTTTGTTTGTATTTGTGTTTATTTTTTAAATATATTTCTAAATCTGATACAGGGATATCTGGCCAGATCTCTGGGCTGACGGGAGGGGCCCAAGGTAGAAGCTTGTCATTTTTCCAAAATTGTGTAGCCTTTGAATAAATGACCTCCTTCCTTTTTCACCAAACCTTTGTCCCTGGGGTTTATCTATGTGCAGCAATAGAACCCTATTTCTCTTCAGTAACAAGTCCTCTACTTTTACTTCTCCAGTATCTTCCTCATCCAGGTCATGTTCTTTAACACTGTTTAAAATTCCAAATGAATAACTGGCCTCAATCTTTTCTCTTCCCTGTACATCCTTATTTATATGTCTCAGTTTCATATTTGACATCTCTGTTTAGATGTCTGACAAGGGTTCACCATACTTTAGATAGGCCCTTGTATAACTACAATGATTTTTTACTAAATATTTCACTGCCTCATTTATTACTTTCTGTCTTCCCTTATCAACGATTCTCTTAAGCCATCAATTTAGGATTCATCAAATCCATATTTTTTGTCACTAACTTCTATTTGTTCTCCCTCCCCAAACATAAATGTAATATACATATATTTGAGAGCACATTTATTTCTCTCAATCCACAATACCAAAGTCAATGACACCAATTGCTGTTGGCTACACAACTATCATATTTTCTGAATAATTTGCCATGATCCACACTCGTTCACTTAAATTTATTCTTCAAACAGCATTCTGAGACTTTTTTTTTTAATTAGGTATATACCTGAGATCTCCCCAGATAATTCACACTCTTCAATGAAATTTACAAATGCTTTCCTGCCTCCATTTTGAAACACCTCTCAGGAACCTCTCCTCCAGCTAGCTTATCTTCTGTCACACTTGACCATATGAATTATCTTTGCCTAGATTCTTCTACTCCCATGATATTATTTGCATGCCAACTAATTACTAACTTTCGAAACGACTTAAATGACTGTTCATGGGAAAACTTCCTTGTTAGTGCACCAACATGCTTTACCTCAGTAGTCTCTCTTAACCTGCATACTAAGCTTTGCTTTCTTAACAAGAATATGAATTTTCATCTCCTTCTGCTGTTGGAGTATAAGGTTCATTTGTCTGCAAAAGTCTAGTAAAGACAATGTTGGAAGAAATTGTTCAGCCTTTATGTTTCATGCTTGATGCAATGTCTGCTCGTTGTTTGTGGGAACTATGTAAGTTAAATAAATAAATGAAAAGAAGGAAGCTGGGTGCAACTCCCTGTATTTAAAAGAACTTTCCATTTGAAAGATGAACAAAACAGTGGATGTGCAACACATATTTTGTTTAAATTTAATATTTATTTGATGTTCATGATGAACATTTTAGTAGTTTAATCTCTGCATGTTTAATTTTTATTAAAATTTTATTTGGTATAATATATGTTTACATATCATGAAATTTCCTGTTTTTACTATTTTTAAGTGTACAATTCAATAGTGTTAATTATACTCACAATGTGGTGCAAGCATCACTAGAATTCACTTTCAAACCCTCCTCATTACTCTGAATAGAACCCCTGTGCTCATGAAGCCATAAGCCCCATCCTTTTCCCAGTGTCTGGTAAAGTCTAATCTGCTAGCTTTCTCTTCGTATTTGTCTATTCTAGATATTTCATATGAGTCAAATTGTACAATATTTGTCATTCTCTGTCCAAATTACTTCATTTAACATAATATTTTCAAGGCTCATCGATGCTATAATCTGTGTCAGAACGTCATTGCCTTTCATGGGTGAATAATATTCTATTGCATGCATATATAGAATCTGTTCTTTACATAAGTAAAATTATTTGCTTTTTTGTTTCCCATTGATTTTGTTCAGTAATACATTTAGGATATCCATCCATACTATTATATGCAGTAATAAATTATTTGTTTTGATTGGTATATATAGCATTTTTGTGGGAATAATTTGTCTACTGTTGGGCATTTGGGCACTGCAAATATTTGACTACTATAATCAAAATCCTTTGCAAAAATGTCTACATGCCTGGTCCATGTTTTCACTCTCCAATACCACTTTTGCTATATTGATAGATTATCATTTTCATGAAGATTTCTCCTTTTTCTCTGATTAAGATATTTATAGAATAAATAACTGAATATATGAATTAGTTCTTCCTCTTTTATCAAGTACCAAAGTTTTTCAAATATTTTAAATAGAAGTTTATAAAACCATGATTTAAATATTTTTCTTCATTTAGTGCAGGTCCTAATTAGTAATGGAGATGTTTCCGAAGCATATACTATCTATTTTTTTAAGGGCTCATGAAGGAGGTGTGACTCTCTCCAGTTTCTTCCTCATCATCAAAAAAATTGAAATTCTTGTTGTCTTTTAAGTTATAATTTAGACTCCAGGGACACATTTTTAGCTTTGTTTTCTTTTTTATAATTAAATTTTTTAAATAATATTTTTATTTTGTTTTTCAATTACAGTTGTCCCATTGTTCCCCTGTTGCTCACCCTCACCCAGACCACCCCTTCTCCCACAATCATATCCCTCCCCATTGTCTATGTCCATGAGTCATTTATGTATGTTCTTTGACTAAACCCTTCCCTTACTTATCCCCCTTCTCTCCCTCCCCACTCCTACTAATAACTGTTATTCTTTTCCTTGTTCTATTTAGTTCATTTGTTTGTGTTGTTTCTTAGTTTCCTGTATTAGGTGATATCATATGGTGTTTTTCTTTCTTTGCCTGGCTTATTTCACTAGCATAATTCTCTCTCAACAAACAACAAGTGCTGGTGCGGATGTGGAGAAAGGAGAACCCTACTGCACTGTTGGTGGGAATGCAGACTGGTGCAGCCACTGTCAAAAAGAGTATGGAATTACCTCAAAAAACTAAAAATGGAACTTCCTTTTGAACCAGTGATACCACTGATAGGATTATACCCGAAAACTCCTAAAACCCTAATTCAAATGAACTTATGCACCCCTATGTTCATAGCAGCCCTGTTTACAATAGCTAAGTGCTGGAAACAGCTTAAGTGCCCATCTGTAGATGAGTGGATCAAAAAACTGTGGTACGTTTACACAATGGAGTACTATGCAGCAGAAAGAAAGAAGGAACTCCTGCCATTTGCTACAACATGGATGGAATTAGAGAGAATTATGCTTAGTGAAATAAGCCAGGCAAAGAAAGAAAAATACCATATGTTTTCTTTTTGCACACAACTTCTTTTGATGTTCTCTTCGTAGGTTCTTGTACAGAAAACAAGTCTGCTATTGGCTTCTTCAAAGGGAATTTTTGGAAAAGAAATGGACCCATTATTCTTTTTATTTTTAATGGAATTTATTAATGTGACATTGGTTAACAAAATCATACAGGTTTCAAGCATAAAACTCAACAAAACATTTTCACACTGAATCGTGCACCCATTGCCCCAAGTAAAGTCTCCTTCCATTCCCATCTTTCTCCCTTTACCCCACATCCACCCAACCTCCGCCCCTCCCCCCAACACCTTTTCCTCTGGCTATCACCACATTGTTGTCTGTCAAAGGAACTTTGGTGATTTAAAAGTACAGGATCAACTACAGTTTTTTGAGAAATCACTTTGAGATATTTTAGATGTCTGCTGAAAATAGAATTATCAAGCTATCTTTCATTCTTGCTTTTCTTGGCAACAGAGCTGTGTTTACTTCTGAATCTGCTGGGAAGCATTGTAGTTCATGCTGTAGTCTACAGTTACTTTCATTCAGAGCTGCTTCTGTTTTTTCAGTAGATGGTGCTGGGGAAGCACATGCTGACTCAGCAGGTTGCTGAAACTGGTTCTCTTGTCTGTTAGTCCTGTCATTGTCACCATCATCATCACTGGAAAAGGTGATTAGATCATTAGATCATTAGATCATTTGTCTGACAGGCTTGTTTTCCTTTCCTTCAGGTTTGTGATTTAGGTTCTTTTTGCCCCAGGTTAAATGACTTTCCCAGTGGCCTGTAAATAATTCTGTCCACCATCATGACAATTCACGGTAGTATCAATTAGAACCTTTCCCACACTGTTGCCATAAACTTCTTGAATGTTTATGCTGTGCTTTGTAACTTCAGTCTTCCAGGATTCTGATGACTGGATGTTCTTCCTAATGGTCAGGTGATTCATTCAAAGTTATTGCTCTTAGGCATAAGGCCTGATTTCTGGGAATCCAGGTCTGGTTTTGACAAGTCCCCACAGTAACTGTTGGTGTCAGGGACTGCCTAACCCCCAATAATCTGCTGCCCCCACAGTCACTGCTGACCCCAGTGAAGGCCTATGTCCTTCAAAGATATCATAGCCTGCTAGCAAGAACTTAGTAACTTTTCTATTTTAGTAAGGCTCTCTGTTTCCAAGGCCAACCCCCTCAAAGCCATCAAAAGAAAATCCCTTCAATTCCCTTCCCCCCTCGCCCTTTAATTCCAATTCCCCCACCTTTCGGGTCTCAGCCCACTTGTGCAGCTGGTCAAATGAATCTTTTTAAACTCTCACTGGACCTAATAATAGTGTTCTGCAATTTTTTGCAAATCCTCTATATCAGTTAAACTTTTTTTTGAGGCAGAAGATAGAGGAGGAGTAGACTGTAATACCATTTTAATCATTTTTAATAAAGTTTTATTTTTGCCAATATGTTTAGCATTTTTCTTAAGCAGTAACTAAATTGAATCAACTAGCTGCATTTAAATGAAAGAATGGGCTAAATGGTCGGTCTTCCAGTGGAATGGTTTGCAAACTTCCACACACAGTGTTTATGTCTCGAATCCTAGAACTCACACTATATCCCTCCCTGATTCGAATGTCACAATGAATTGTATCTGTTAAAAGTAAATTGAACAACAGTAAAAATAAAATAAAAAAATAAACTAAATTAAACGATTTCTTTTCTTTTCTTTTAAACAGTACAAATGCTTATGCTCTGACTTCAAGATAGATGATCTCATGTGGTAACTGTGGAGGTTGCTTTAACTTGGTTCTGTGGAAAGAGCGTATATTTTATTATAATATTCCACATTTTTAACCACTTGGTTTTTCATTAAATTATGGCATTTAACTATTTTTATATTTATACTAGGTAAGGTTTTTCTTATATTTTTATGCTTTCAGTATGCTAAGTAAAACTATTTAAGAAGCGTAATGTTATAAGTTTCGTCCATATTTTGTATGAGTTTCTGGTGAGCAGTATAAATGGGTTATCTAGGCACAATTTGAGAAAGAAAAAGCCCTGAACTCAGATGAGAGATCATTTGCATAGAGATGATGACTGAGGTGTGGAAAGTGGAGGCAATTCAGCAATTAGGAAACATACCCAGCACAGTAAGGCTATTAACGTAACCATTTTCCTTCTATTTACTGGTTCTTCTCTAATAATAATTAATACAGCCAAGTCTTATGACCATGAGGATGGTTATAGGTTACATATTATTCAAAATTTAATTAGAGCTGATTATTTTCCATTCTATATTTAGCCACTCTGTATAGATCATTACACATGATTGTAAAAAGAAAGAGCTCTATCTACAAATCGACCATACCATTGAAATTTCAAATCTAATTCTATTTATTAAAATATTGATAGTGAAAAACATTACCACCAATAATAACAAAAGCATTTAGTTTTCTCTCATCCTTAGAAAAAACAATATATTTCCATTCTTTGAGTAACTTGTAGTATACAGTACTGATTTATGCGTTATTAGAACAGGTAGCCACTCCATTAATGTGATTTAAAGGACTCTCTAAGAAGTCTCCCTTGAATAAATTAACTCCCAGTTGGATCTTTTTAAATTTCCATCATTAGTGCTTTCCCCAGTGTGCTATTTATAGGAGATGTATATAGAGAGTTAGGCATTACATTTCCCTGGAGAGGTAACACATTATCTAGCTAATGAATTAACAGAGAACAATTGGTTGCATTTACCACCACTAGCCATATTTGTACTTTAGATAGCTGTACTCTGAAGGGAATAAGAAAGAGAAAAATGTACATCTTCAGCAATAGGACAAGGTGAAGAACTAAAACATGAATTTCTTTATATGGGTTTAAGAAAGGCCATTCAAAGAGAAATTGAACTCTGCATGTGTTCATATGTGTGTATACACAAACACATGTGCATGTATTAATTTTTATTTTTAATATTTGCATTATGGTGTGTATACTGTAAAATAATTAGGCTTATTCTCTCAACATATTAGAAATGTTTATGATATTAATATTCACCCAAAACTGCTGTGTCTGAGCACATCTAAATTAGGTTCAATTTTCAAGCATATAAAGGTTGTATAATATGTAATCTAAAAAATAAATAATGGTGTTATTTTTTATCAGCAAACAATTACACAAAATTTTCCTTGTAAAATGTCTCCTGATTAACTCTATTGTTTTATCATTTTTTCTTTAAATTTAGTAAAGCTTTTCAGCTCCAGTTGAATGCACCTCTACATGCTTATTCTGTAATTTATTTTAAAATAACGCTTTGCTCAGAGGGAGCAAATAACAGCTATTCTTTTAGAGGGGCAGCACTTTTGTTTTCAAGAGTACTATTAACAACTTTAAAATTTTAAGAAGGGGGTAAGTAAGGGAAGGGTCTAGTCAAGGAACTAGTATAAATGACTCATGGACATGGGCAACAGGGTGGGGATTGATTCTGGGAGAAGGGGTGGGCTGAGTGAGGGGGCAATGGGGGAAAATTGGGACAGGTATAATAGAAAACAATAAATAAATTAAAAATTATATCTAATAAAAAACATCTCATTTTATTTAATGTAAAAGAGACTTTCTCCTCTTTGTACATTCTAGTACAGTTACTTACAAAAATTGTCAACACCATATTTTCCTATGGTCATTTATTATAACTCCTTGTTTTCCCTATTTTTTTCTTTATTGGCAGAACTCATAATTTTGAAGGAGTAGGTTTTGGGTTTGGTTCATTACAATGTTTCATAAAGGGTTATGGCCTTAAAGAGATCTCTGTTTATCATAGTTCTTAAATTTATGTCTCCTTTTGAATTTCTCAAATTCTCTCTTGAGTTCAAGAGACTTGATGTCTTATGTGAACTAATTGTCACTAAAAATCAAATAAAAACTCAAAATTAACCTAAGCATATATATGTTATTCTCTAGTGTTTGAACACAACCATATTGGTAATTTCTTAAATCAAAAAAAGTAACAGATTTTATATAATTTCACTGTTTTATTTTATTTATTTTTAAAAATATCCTCACCCAAAGATACACTTATTGATTTCAGAGAAGAGAAAAAAAGAGATAAAGAGAGAATTAGCTGTTCCACTTACTTATGAATTCATTTTAATTCACTGGTTAGTTCTTGTATGTGTCCTGTCCTGACCAGGATCAAACACTCAACCTTGGTGTATTGAGACTACATTCCACCCAATTGAGCTATGAGTGACAGTGTTATAAATTACATTTTTATGCATTTTTCATAACTTGTTTTCACATTGATGGAAAATTACATAAGTATATTTTGGCTAAGGAGGTTCAATTGAAGAAGCAGGAAACAGATCCCTGAGTTCCTTCCCCTTTCCTTCTAACTTATTTCTCCTAACACATACTGGTAGACCCTGTGAAACATGTGGAGAAGTCTTTGCTTAGTGCTCTTAACACTTTTGAATCTATTTCCCTTCATTTGATGAATTCAGGCTCTTCTCGGTCTCATCTTTTTTCTAGCCCCTTCTCTCCTATGCTCAGTATTATACATCTTTATCAATTTTATGCCCATATCAATTATCAGGAAACTTTGTACAGAAAGGCAGTCTTGCTTTCAGAAATCCTGAGCAAGAACGTAGCGATGGATACCATAAGAGTGATAAATGGAGGGGTAAGTATAATCTAAGGATTTCTGTATAGACAGAGTTTTACATAAACCAGTTGTTTAACTTAAATAGATGAATTGCAAAGCATTCCTCAAGCTCTGTCCCACCAGCCAACTGCATCAGAATTACCTCGAATGATTTTTCTTTTTTTTTTTTTTTTTTTAGTAACGTGCCCTGACTGAAAATCGAACCAGCAACACTTGGCTTGCAGGCCGACACTCAATCCACTGAGCCACAGCAGCCAGGTGGAATGATTATTAAACATGTATATTCTGGGACCTCACAACAGAATCTTTAGAAATGGATCCTGAGATTTACATTTATAAGAGTGCCTGGTTCATATTTGTACTTATTAAGGTTTAGAATCACCACCTGTCAGAAACTTTACCCGCATCTTTTTCAAGATTTCTAAAGGTTTAGTTTATATGGTTGTGTCAAATTCGGGTATTTTTCATTTGTGAATTTTATATCCTGTTGATGATTGTGGCTTTTTACTTAATTTTAAGATGACTTGTTTTTGACAGTGATGAAACTGTTAAAGTCTAAAAATGATTAATGAGACATTTTCAAAATTAAAGGTTTAAAATGCAGGACTCAGATATCATTCTGTAATCCATTAGCTGTCTGGAGCTTGACACTCACTGAGCTTCCAAAGGGGATTTCAATTCCTGGGTCTATCAACACTCTGTTATAAATGTGCTGTGCTTAGGTAGACTTCTGAGAAAGCTTTCAACACCATATGCTGATGTAAATCTTGGTTTATCATCTGTACCTCGTTGTCTTCTTCAGACTTTTTAAGTGGTAACATTCGCAATTGCTAGAACAAATGGCACTCACTGTGATTCATAAGTCATGTGCCCATCTTTCAGCATGGCTGCAAATAGCATGTTATTTGGCAAACTTATTTGTCTTTAATCCAGGTTTAATGTCATACATCATAATGAAGACTTCAGGCAGGCAGACAATATTTTTAGCCCTGTAAAGTTTTCTGTGAGATATAGAAAAGTTTTTATTAAGTATAACCATATTAAAAATGACAACCCAATAAAATGTCTATAGAACTGTAGTTAATAACTTATGTTAATTTATTTAAAAATTATTCACATTTATGTTTTTGAGTAAAACTAATACTCTGAATTATGTTTAATTTTTTAAATAAATGACTTAAATTTCTACATATATATGTAGAACTACAAATAATAATTAGCATACTAAAATAGACACTTCAATTAAACTAACAGCATTGCATTGAAAGAGTCAAAACCCTAAAACTAAAATATGTTGTATATACTTACTACATTAAAAGGACACAAACATCATTGTCAAATATTATGTTCTGTTTCCCAGTGTCTATCTATTCAGGAACACATTGCATAAGAAAATTATACATTATTATAAGAAAAAAAAAATTACCATTATCCTTCCCAGCAGTCCTGGTTTTGATGTTGCTTTGCTTTGTGAGAACATTTCTGTCAATCTTGTGAACCAGGATTTGGACAGTGCTTTAAACCAAAGTCCTTTTGGGAGGAAAATGCTCTCATGCATTATTGGTCCTTGTGTTGCAAAGGTGACTGCTCTTGAATAAAATACTTAATCAGGGTGCAAATGTTTATTACTCAGAAGATGTTTTCATTTTACTAGAATTCCAGTTATTGTCCTATGCACAATAATGTGTGCTTTATGGGCAATTTAATCTACAAATGGTATAAGCCACTTCATGAAAATTATGTTTTCATTTTATTCATAACGAGTAATAACTTACACTCATTAGGTTTTTTTAACAAGCATATTATCACCATGTTTCATTGCTCTATGTGTTGAATAAATACCAACTTTCAAAACAAGTTGACTATGTTTAAACCTCTGAATTTGGTTGACATTTGAATTTAATTTATTTAGTAATATATTGCATGTTTTACTTTTCTTTAAAACAAATTTGTGAATTATTTTGCCTTTTCAACTATAACAACAGTAAATTCTTAAACAGAAAGTATGCTAAACATTGAGATAATGCTTGCGTTAAAACTCTTAATATCTAATGAAGATAACTTAGTTATATGCCTGCTTCACATATTACTAACCTGAATTGTTGTAAAAGGAGATTTTGTATATGACCAGTACATAAGAAACATTGACAAGAATATTTACAAGCCAAGAAAAACTCAAATTCTTTTTAGCAATTACTGGTATTGTAGAAAACTCATTTAGCATTGTAGCAAGAATTGTACATAAATACAATATATCTGATCCCATTTCATAACTATTAGGCATTAGAGAGTTTCCTATAAGTTGGATGAAATAAGTGTACATATAGTAAACAGTTCAGTATAAAAGATTGCTAAATTGATAAAAGACAACATTTTATATTAATAACAAAATACCTTTTTACTGACAGCATATACAATGCACTACCCCTGGCTGGTTTGGCTCAGTGGATTGAGCGTTGGCCTGCGAGCTAAGTGTCGCTGGTTCGATCTTCCAGTCAGGGCACATCAGAGAAGGAAAACTCTGACTCCAAAAAACCTCCGCTGCCTGGCGGCATACCTCTTCAGGGGAAAGGCTAAGGGAGTAAACCCCGACAGAAAATCCGGAGCTGGAGTCCCTAAGGCGGTTTGACGTTGTAGTCAACACCGGCAACTCCTGCGGCGCACCTGAAGCCAAGCTGTATTGACTCCGTCTTTCCCTTGGACCCTTCAGCTGCGAAGAGAGGGGGGGTCTGCTGCATGGGCAACAGCAGACCCTCCATATCACCCTGCCCAGGCTCTGTAGCTTCAGCTTCACTGGAGAGGACACTCCAGCGTCATCGCAAGATGTCGATTCAACACGGGAGGAGCCAGATACCGTGTCACTCCCGAGTCGGACTGCACAGCCATTCTCGGCGGTGCAGATAGACTCTTAAGAAGCTACACCATCGTCTCTCGAGACAGACGGCTGCCGACAATGCACCATCCAGATTCTTCAGCATGGAAGGATTATTTTCAGCTGCTGGGAATGAAGGTGGATGAAAAGCCTTGGCCTTTTGTCCTCTTTATGTATTGCCATTTTGGGTGAAAAAAAAAACTTATTTTGCCAATTTCTTGTCATTTCTGTATCCATTTACTGGTCATTGTGAAAGTACAAAGATCTGGCTTCTTGCCACACACAACACATCCCTGAAGTGTCATCTAGTTTTCAGTGTCCCTGCTGAGTCAGCTGAACTTTTAGTTCTACTCCATTGTGATATATTTATTTTTCCTCCACCCAATCATACTTTCTCTTCTTCCCCACAGAGGTTGAAAACAGACCCTAAGGAGGATGTTGTAGCTGAGTCACTACTTACCAGCTTGTAATAAGGACCCTATCACTGGTGGGTTTAGCATGAAGAGCTATTGCTCCTGGCATGTGCTTGCAGTGTCTTTGTTAATATTTTCATCAGTGGTGAAATGCGGTTTTATGCCATTGGAAGAACATGCACTAGCAATGATACAGATCAGTCATCTGATAAATATAAGGAAGATAGTAACTTGAAGAGAGTAGAAATGTGTCATTGTGGAGGAGGAAGAAAAAAAAAAAAAAGCTGAGAATAATTAATCATTAAATGATGGCTCCATGTAATAGCCAGTGTTAAAGTTGGCAGGTTAAGAGACTTCATCTCCGACAGCTAAAGAGCAAACAGAGTTTAGGACCAGGCTCACAAATTAATCAGAGGAGAACCTGAGTTCTAGAGAAGTTTAAATCTCAACCTAAGCATAAATGCTATTTTGAGGCCCAAGACTTGAATGGGAAAGAATAAAAGCCTGTCTTATATAAGAGGTGGATAGATTTGAGTGAATTCATTAGAGTCCTCAGATTCTCAGGAGGTGGCTCACTCCTTCTTTTCAGAACATAGCAGTCTCTCTTTGCTTGAAGAAAACATAGAGGCATTTGAACTGAAAGTCAAGACATAGTCTCCTCAAGATCTGTCCTCTCCCTTTCTCTCCTCTTCTTTTTCTCTCCCTCACCCAATCTCCTTCTTCTTTCCCTTCTGTCTCTCTCTCTATCTCTGTCTGTCTGTCTGTCTGTCTGTCTCTCTCAACTCTGTCTCTCAAACAGGTTGCACAATGGAAACTATTGAAATCTCCATGGGAAGAGTAAATTTAACATTGACATTGTTTAGTATCTCCATTACTTAGGTGGAAATATAAAACAAAGAATTGCATTTATACTACTTGCTATTGTTGTTGTGTTTGTTGTGTTTACTGACTGCAGATAATCTTTAGAGTAGTCTATCAACTGTTTGTTCTCAAGGTGTAGATAGCATCAGCATCACCAGGAAAGTTTTTGGAAATGCAAATTCACAGGCAGCACACCAGACATACTGAATTAGAACTCTGAAGAGAGAATCTAACAATCTTTTCTGAATGAGCTCTCAGGTGATCCTGCAGCAATGTTAAAGTTTGAGACTACTACATAGACACCATGTAAATTTCTTAATTGTCTATTATTATTATTTTTATGACTAATCTAATTTACCTTATCAGGACAAAAATAAGCACAGAGAATTGATTTTTCATTTTAGATTGTCAATCTAAAAGTTTTCTACTAATTTACGTCCAACATGAAATGTTATTCTCCTGAACAAAAACATTATAAGTATAATTGTATTTTAATATAATTGAGAATCTTATCTGAATTTCCTCAAATACATTCCATACATTCTAAATAATTGCGTCATACTTGTTTTCTGTCATTTTATAATTAGCTAATTCTAACAACTCTTCTTTTTAATAGTTCATAAAAATAAATGTAATTATATTTAGGTAATTTAAAAAAAATACTATCACATTACTTTTGCTTATAATAAAAGAGTAATGGTAATTAAAGAAAAGCAATTTAGATTTTTATTTAGGAGTTTAAGTATCTTTGAACAAAATGAAAACAAATAACTTATAAAGAAATTGAAACTGGAAGCAATGAAAGTATTTTCCAGTTCCACAACTTGTATCCTGAGTTAATATGGTATATAACAACCAACAAAAAGCACGAAAAAGTCAACTTATTATCAACTGGAGAAAAATTCATGCTGAGTCACATCAAGGCAAGTCACTGCTAGTGCATAGTAATTGGCAGCTAACAGTGTGATCCCACTGTTTGTAATCCTTGTTATTTTGGAGATATGTTTTTGAGGCCTCAAATTATTTTTAAAAATGTTTTACATTATTACATGTATAAAATGATGTTATTGAATTGTTACACAATTTAGGTTCTTCTTATTTCTATTGATGTACTAGAACAAATTATAACATTTTTTAATTTTTCTTTTCACAATATGCAAGAGAATTAATATTCCTTCAAGTATCATTCAAATTGTTCCAAATCTAATGCAACCACAAACATTTCTTATAACCTTAGGGGGATTATTTTGGATCCATGATTTTACTTTAGTCAATTGTTGCTTCGTATTTTTAAATATCTTTAAAGAATCATTTGTCTTTTGGGTAAGTTAATAAGGAGAAATACTTTTATGTAGAGCCATGTCTTTGATTTTGTTTTCCATTTCTATGTTCTCGGTGAGCAATAAATACTGTTATTTACATAAAAAGAAATTGGTTAAAATGGGGGTTTGTCTGAATTCCCTCCAAAAGTATTTAATTATTGAAATACAGACAATCGTGCCTGTGGAAAGATGGTAAGATCTAAAGCTTTCAAAGTTTTCTCCCAAAAATCTAAGCAAAGAGTAGCCAAAATAGTGGCTACTATTGTCACTTCAGAGACAGCAGGGTTTAGGAGAGGTTGCAGGGTAATTAAGTAGCATTTCTGGTGCTTGACGCATGAATCTACTGGGAACTGGAGGTTCTGCTTGCCATCCTAAATACGCCTTCCTGGATTTGCACAAAGATTTATGACAAAGGCTGAAAAATAAATAGTGCTGACTTAATTATAACTATGCAAATAATGTTAAAATCCAAGGCTAAAATTGCATGGCTCAGACTCTCTGTCTCTCTCTCTCTCTCTCTCACTTCAAAATACAATAAAATATAGCTGTTCCTTTAACTGACTTCCTTTCATAGTAACAAAATAATAAACTATGTTAAGAAATTTAAACCCATACATTTGAAAAATTAGGCACAACAATGAGAAAATAAACATCTTTGTAATAGAACAATATATGCCAAGTTTCAAATATTAAATGGAGTCTGTAGTATAGCTTTTACCCATAGATAAAAAAATTTTTCAAACACTGAAGACATTCTGGTAGGCTTGGTTTTTATCCATTTCAAGGCATGTTCTGGTAGTACAATAATTGAGCAGTGGTAAAACCGAGTCAGGTTCTATAAACTGACCGTTAAATCTACAGTGTTTAGATAATAGAAAAGGTACTTTACTTTTTGAAAAAAGCAGACAAGAAAGGGCAGACATTACTATTAGAACATGGTGCTGATGTTATAGCTTCTTTGTCCCCAGCTTCATTGAGATGTAACTGACTATAACATCAAGTAAGTTTAAGGCAAATGGTACTGAAACACTGATTTGATAGACTCGTATGATACAAAATAATAGCTCTTTTGTAAAAGATGATGCTGGGGTTCTTCTTGATGATTGTCTGAACAAGCTCATTTTTATTGTATTTACCATTTGGATGAATACACAAACATTGATCAACAAACTTGGAATTGGGAAGGAATTTTCCGTCACCCGCTTCTCAACAGGAGTCACTGTGTTGGAGAAAGACCTCTGAGGTCATTTTCTGAGACTCTAGTTTGGTTTACTGGGTTCATTCTTTGTAAGCACCTGTCCTCATTTGGATCTAACATGTGTTCTGAACATCATGACCAGTTTGGGATTGGAAGATTTATTTTGTGAAAGGTCTTGTGACTGCATCAGCTCTCCTGAAAGTATGTGGAGCAGATTATCTGCAGTTTCCGCCTGGAATCCTGGTGTAGCACAATCACTCCTTGACTAGCTTCAGCATGAACTACAGATTCCACTGTATAATAATCTTACATTGGTCTCCTACCTACTGTCACTGCTTTAGCAAATTTTTTATCTGCATTATTTTAGATCTGCATTATTTTAAATGAAGTAAGTATTTTCATATTCAGGAAATCGCTTATTTTCTGGCACTTGGGCTTGTGGTAACGCTGGGTACCCAGAAGTTCTTCTAAAACTTAAAATATAGAAGAGGCAAAATCTCACTAGTGACTGTAGTTGTGGTAACAAGAAAGCTTCAAGTATTTTTAGAAACAGTGACATAGATACCCAATGAATTACTGAAGGCCATCTGTAACACAGCACAAAAACAGATGGATTGTTGTGTGGAAATTGAGTGGAGAGGGTAAAATGCATCTATAAATGTATATATATAGATGAGAATTCTTGACGATCCCTGAAACACAACATTTTTTTAGTTCATTAAAAAAGATGTCATTATACAATTTAAAGCTAATAGGGGTCAAAGTTATAACAATACTTTACTATTCTTTGCTCCTACCAAGCAATGGTTTATGAGAATTCCTCAGTAATAGACAAACAAGTTTATGTCTAACCATTAATTTGATATTTCACATTACTTATTATTTAAAAAATCCTATGAAACTGGCTTTCCTTCTTCTACACATGTTAGACTTATGCCAAATTCTATAGTATTGGTAGCTATCCTGAAGTAGATATACAGGCCCCAAATGGAGACGTCCTGGACAAGGCTAGGTCTGGTAATAACAAAACACTATTAACATACAAGGTAAAAAGTTAAACATACCTTTTAAAAAAGCTAAGCTTCAGAAACATAGAATCATAAATGGGGAAATATATTTATGGAGATTAATAAAATAGAAAAATAGATGTCAAGGATCAGTATATCTTTTATGTAAAGTATTTGCTTTGCTAGTGCTGGCAGAGCAGATCCATAACTCTTGTAAATTTGTCTGTTGAGCTTGAGAACATAATTATAAGATATTTCTGTACCATTTTAAAAATTAAGGCATATCAGAAACAAATTAAAGTGTTTATATATTTCCGATTACCATTAAAAAGAATAAATGCAAACTTCATATTTATAAATATTAAACATAATTGATGTCATATCTGTAATAGCATGATGGCATGTAAAAGACTTACTAGAACTCTGAATCACTGTTACAAAAATATTATTTGGGTGTCAATAAATATATTTCCTTGTAGTGTTCTGATTGCTATTACTCTTTTTTTTTCTTTTAATCTTTTTGTGATTCTGTATTTTTTCCATTAAAATATTTATATTTACACATTGTATTACTTGCAGTTACTGGACTCACTATAAGCATTACAGTAACATTTACAGTATGTCCTCATTCAGGGCAAACAAGAGAAATATTAGCTGAATTACCAAGAGTGATAATTATACTTATCACAGTAAGCATATGTAATTATTAAACAAGGCTAACCGGCAGTAAGCTTTAGAGACAGTCCTTCATATACAATATTGATATACATTTTACAATTTAATTATTAGTATGCAAATGTTGAACCATATTTACTTTCAAAAATACATACACATAGGAGTATTTCAACATAACAAGATCTTTGTATGAGTTTTTATCCAATATATTTCATTGCAATCATGTATTGTTTTATTTATACAAAATCTGAGTGTATACACAGTTGATAAACAGATTAATAATTATAGATCAAATTGAACAATGTTTATCCAGAGTATTTCTATATCAGAAAGAATTAGGTAAGAAATATAATTTGATACTTTTTTATCCTATAGTAATTTAATTTTTTGGACTTGATAGAAATATAGTTCTATTCCATTTCTGGTTAAATTTGTTTTCCTCAGTGATATATCTAACCTCTGGAGTTATTACTGATTATCGGAAATTCAGAGGAGGTTTGAGGCTACACCTGAGTCTTTAGACAAAGTTCCTTGTCTATAATTACCAGGATGCCCAATGCTCTGTTCAAGGCTCCTGTTTCTTCCAGAGTTTTGAGGCCCTTAAAGAGGCACAAGGTTCTCTGCAGTTTGAAGGTTTAAATTTTATTGTTTATGGTTCCTTTTTACCTTTAGGGCATTTAAGATTATTTTTTGAGGTGTAAAACTTCCTTGTAAAACAAAATACATAATGTAAGTAAAGTAAAAAGTGTGCAATTCAATCCCCAACAACGGTAAACACCACTGACAGTTGGAGCATACATTTACACGTTTCTTGTATGTGAATTAATAAATCAAATTGTGGGTGTTATAAACAGATGTTTTCAACAGATTTGCCTAGTGGTTTTATATCTATTTTTCTTCAAACTGTTTTAAAAATTAATTTATTGCTAGAATAATTGTATAACAACATTCAAAGAAAACCTTAAAAGTAAAATATCCTGTCCATACCACTACAATTACTTTATTTCACTCATATTCTTTCACAATCTCTTCCCCAAAATGAATAATAATGAAAATGTTTACATATTTAGATTTTTTTTTTTTTAACCTCCTCTTGGAGCTATATCTCCTAATGTTCTCCTTTGTTGTAATCCTACAAAGGTTTTCGCCTGACAATTTTTATTGTCTGTCCTTTTGAAAATTTATGTGTCCTGTTCTCAGGTTAAATCTCCTGTTTCCGAAGACAGGGTTCCTTCCTTACTTCCTTCTTGTTAGTTTATTTCCTCGGTTGTGTTGAACACATTTTCAAGTACTCTCCTGAGAATCCTTCCATTTAAGTTTCCTAACACTTTCCAATGACTGATGGTTTTATCACATAAGTAATTCTGGGGTGTAAAACATATCTCTCATAATTGGAAAGACTTCATTTCCTTGGCATTCTATGCTTCAGTTGTGTTCTTAAGAAGCGGAAGTCACTTCGATTCCTAATCTTTTCCTGGTAATAATTTTTCCTGTCTTGATAATTCCATTCTTTACAATGACATTTCTTAATATGAATATCTAAATTTATTCTTTTCTTTTGAGTTGGCTTTTTATTCTTGAAGTCATTTTATTTCATTATTTGTATTTCTTAATTTAAGAAAGTTTTCTTATTTCATTCATTGTATTTTTAATTCTTTTTTTATTTATATATTTTTACTGTCTCCTGCAACTCATATGATGAAGATTTAGCAGATTGCTAACATGCACAATGCTACTCTTACATGTAAAAGAACCTTTATCTTTACTTTTTTTGTAGTCCATTGAAAATTTCCTTAACTTATACCTTATATTTTAAATATCTTCTTTCTTATTTTTTATTTTTAATTTTCAAAGATATATTTATTATCTAAATGTTCTTTATTTTACTGCTCACCATTTCTCTATTTTCTTTAGGACTCTAAAATGATTTGTATCTTATTAAAGTTTTTCTCAAGGTATATGTATTTTTTTCTAAATTATGTGTTTCTCTTTTATTTCCCTTGAAATATGTCTTTCATTAGAGACTTTGCTCAAATATCTTGGGATTTTTATTTTTGTCAGTAAGGATAACTACATTGCACTGAAATAAAAATGTCTCCACAATCTTAGCAATAAAGTAAAGTTTAAGTTATGTCTCCGGCTATCTGCTCATCAAGGTGTGCTTGGGGATCTGCTCTGTGTCATCATAATGTTCATTCCGTGACCCTGGCTGATGGAGTGACAGTTTCGGGTCATCCAATACTATGACAAAAAGAGGCTGTTATTGTTTTTGTTCAAAAATGGAAAAATAAAAATCTACTTTTACTCACATTTTATTGACCGAAGCAGCGGACATGCCTAAATTCAATCAACAAGGAAATACAATCCTGTCTGTACTAGGAGAGAATAAAACAAAACTTCTTATGAAAACATTAAAGAGTTCACAGTTGCACCTATGTGGTTAACAATGAGAGACTAAATTGCTAATTGCACACTTTGAGAGCCTCATGGGATTTATATTTTTAATAGAGAAGTCCAAATGTAATTTTCTGGAGTTCTTTCCCATTGGCAAGTCAGCTTTCACAGGAAGAAATGCTTTAATCTGTTGCCTTGGGAAATGTAGGTAGGGCATGAATCTATTTGCAGACATCCTGGGAACTAAGCTTGGGCTAATTGCAGAGCTCCCTATTTTCATGATGACACCAAACCCCCACTTTTAGGGTTTCTGTTTCAGGTGAGTCCAGGATATGTCTGAATTAATTTTCCAATGGGTTTCAAATTTTATTATGTTAAGTCTATAACCAATAGAATCTATAACTTTTGATTTTCTGCTTGGGGCTTTGCCGTTGAGGCAGGAAAGAGCATCTGTGTTTCAAAACTCTCCTTTTAAAAAACTTTAAAAAATTTAAAATTGTCATCCCTTAGCTTACCCAATAGGCACCCTTTCTATGGAACCACTAGCATTTCTGTTTTCAGCCCTTTCTTTCCACTATTTACTTACATATGATTATGTATTTTGATGCTTAATTTATGTGTTAATTTGGGCTGGCTACTGAAACAAAGTACCATAGACAAGGTGACTTACATAACAGAAATCTAATTCTTTCAGTCTGCTAGCTGGGAAGTCCAAGATGATGGACACCAAAGTGTCATTTAATTCAGTTGCTAATAAGTCCTCTTTTCCTTGCTTGCAGGTAGTCAGCTTCTTGCTATGTCTTCACATGGTAGAGAGAGACAGCAAGCTCTTTGGTGTTTCTTTTTACAAGGGTATGAATCTCATCATGCAGTTCCCACCCTCATGATCTTATCTAGCTTAATTAGCTCTCCAAAGCTCCATATCCAAGTACCTTCAGCTTAGGAGTTAAGACTTCAACATAGCCATGTTTACTGGACATAAGTATTCAGTCCATACCATGTGTCTACTGGATCGGGCCACAGGGTACCCCACTATTTGGTTAAACTTTATTTCTGGGTGTGTCTGCAAGAGTGTTTCTAGGTGACATTAACATTTGAAGAAGTAGACTAATAAAATTCTCCTCCCTAATGTGGGTGGTTCTTATCCTTTAGTTGAAGACTTGAAGAAAACAAAAGGCTAGGTCTCTAATAAGAGAGAACTTCCTTATCTGACTGTCAGACCTCGACATGTATCTTTCCAGCCTTTGGATGTGAACTGAACTGAAACATGAGCTCTTTTTTGGGGTTTAGAACCTGCTGATTTTAAAAATTAAACCCTCACATCTCCTGGGTCACCAGCTTGCTAACTAAAAGATCTTGGGACTGCTCAGCCTCCATAATCACACAAGCCTATTCCTTATAATAAATCTCCTTCTGTATCTTATTAGTACTATTTCTTTAAAGAACTTGACTAATGTACAGATAAAATTATGAAATTTTTACTTTGATTTATCTACTTAGATTTGGAAAGAAATCCAAAATTTGGAAGTGTTTATTTTGGACACTATGTCAGTTTGTTGGAAGATGATTAGGTGAAGTTATGAGAGCAGTAATGTCAAATGAAAACATCTAATGCTTTCATTAGAACATTGATGTAATTGTATTGCCTAAAATCTAACACTGCATCTTAAAATATATATTCCTTATGGGCAAACACTAGTGATAGGCTTAAAAATGCTGAATATACAGTAATGCAAAATATTAAAATTTGCTACGAGTCATTTAGATGGTAAATCTGGAAATTTCCAGTAAGGGCAAGGCTTTAATTATTGATATGCATGCTGTTGGGATAATTTTGAAAACTTGATTTCAATTGTAAATGTAATGAAACTCCATAGACTATTCATACTGATGGATAATCAAGTTGTACATAAATCTAGATAACAGAAAGATTATTTTAAGGAGTGACTGAGCTTGAAGAATACCCATAAAATAGCATGAAAGATACACTATGGATTTAAGTTAATTTGTCAATCAGCAGCTTAACACAGGATATGTATTTATTTCTGTATTTTAAAAATTTTATGCTTTTTTTATAAATAAAGAGATTTAATCAAAATAGTGTAATTGGCATTGTCTGTTGCATTTCTAAGCAAGAATAAAAATTAAATGTTTAAGCAATAAATGATTCAGTGTGAATTATCCTGGTATATTGAAAGCTTAATAAGTATATAGGTTATATAGCAACTATCTTTTAGCTCCAAACTCATCTTTCTGTACTGTTTTGGGGTTCTAGGCCTGGGACTCACCATATCACATTTCTCTTATGTCAGTTCACTCAACAAAAGATCCTTCCAACAAAAGATAGTGCCAGGAACTACAAACATCTTTTTCCCTTGTTATCTTTTAGCATTACTCAAGCTATTGTTCTTGATCCTAACAATGGCAGCTATTTCCATTAGTAGTTAATCAATTTTCTTTTTCTTTCTGGAACTCTCAGCACCCATCTCATTACCCCATATTTGAAGATACAGTAGTCCCTTGCTATATTGCGGTTCACTATTGCAACTTCACTGTATCACAGGATTTTTAAAAATATTATATTTAATTATTTATCGTAGATTTTTCGCTATATTGTGGGATTTTGCGGTACTGTATACGTATGTTGTTAAAGTTACATAGGTTTAAGAGTGCAGAATATGTTTAAGAACGTAAGTAGTGTTCATAAAAGTGTGGAAAAGGTTAATAAGGGAGTGGGAAAGGCCAATAAGAGACTGGGAACCATTTATAAGTGTGTGGGAAGGGTTTACAACGCCTTAAAATATATATAAATACTAAAATAAATGTAAGGTTCCTACTTCACGGATTTTCGCCTATCGCAGAGGGGTCTAGAATGTAATACCCCGGATAAGTGAGGGAATATTGTACTATGATGCAATAGGCTGATTTGGTGATTTTATGATAACTTTTAGTTTCCTCTTTTGCCTTTTCATTTCTCTCACACATGACTAAATACTTCTTCACAAAATTTTTTCTTTGTCTAAAAAACTGAATTGTTCCTTTTTTAAAGATGGTTAATATAGATTTAAGTCATTATATAAGGCTAATAAAGACATAGAAATATAGTGTCCTTTGAAAAGTGAATAAGATTTGGGTGTCAGAGAAGAAAATGAAGTGATGTGAGCCAAGAAACAGAAGTGACAATGAACAGAATATAGAGGCCTGCGAGAAAATGAGAAGCCCAGCTTGATTAGAACAAAAGACATATATTAGAAGCTGAACTGGATAGGCATAACAATTGAAAATTTGTTCATAACCTTGTTTTTATAAAATGTAAATGGCTTTATAAGACAGTGACTGAACTAAATGATACGTATTACACATATACGGAAGGCCTTGAAAGCAAATCAAATACAGTTTAAATTATATAATATATTGCTATTATAAGATGGATAGGCCAATAGGGAGATCCGTATAAATAGGAAAAGATCTTTACTTCTCAATTTTGTTGTGGGTATGCCTGTGGTTAGTTTAAAAAGTGTGATTGTAGGATATTTGAGGCTGAAACAAAAAGTTATCGGAGATTTATTGGGACTGAAAGATTCCCAATTGTTAAAAGTGACTTTATTACTTTATCCTGATAGTGGAATTGCAACACTATTCACAGAAATGAGATACTAGGTTTAAAAGTGATTCCTGGAAGACTGGAGATGCGAGGAATGAGGAGATTAGAATTTGAAATTCAATTGTGTTGAAGTAGTAGTGATGACACTCTCTAAAAGAAAATGCTATGTAGGTAGGTAGAAATATATTCCTAGGAAAGAAACAGATGTGTAAGAATACTACAGTAGAAAGTGTATGTATCATGAATGTGCTGTAAAAAAAAAGAAATCACTTTGAAATAAACCACTTTCTAAGGAAATCTAAGAATATAAATAATCCCTAGTGTTGAAAATTTAGAGAAATCTAACATATATTAACATGAAAATGTATTAAAAATATAGCAAAAACAATGGCACTACTCTTTTTATACATTAAAAAAAAATCCCTTTTTGTCTTACAGAGGTCTCTTAGCTTATGTGATTATATATTGCTTTTACATTTCTCAGGTTACTCATTTTAACTGTGTTTTATTTTACTTATTTATTTATTTATTTCCATTCATTCTCTTGGCAAGTTCTGTAGCGTCATGACCACTTCCATTTATAAAAACGACTTTCTAAAGCAGTGATTTTCAACCTTTTTTAAAACGCTCATGGCACACATTAAACTAATTACTAAAAGTTGGCAGCACACCAAAAATGTGTATATATTGCCTCTCTGACAAAAAGTAGGTGTTGCTATTGATTCATTCACACTGATTGCTATTGTTGTGTTGGCTGTTGGCATTTTTTTATCTGCCAGTCTCAGGGAAAAGGTCAGTGTCCCTGACTAAGCAGACAGTTTTCCTGTGTTTTGAAAACTCCACGCCACCTGTTGTGGCACACTGATTGAAAATCGCTACTCTGGATGGACTTGATTTGCAGAAAAGTAGCTAACGGGCATAGGAGAGCATGGTCTGCGCTTTCACTGCTCGCACTCCAGGACTCGGTCAAGAAGAGGAGAGTGTGTTTTCCTAAAGGGAATTTTCTCCTCCTGTGCTCGCTGGTTTAAGCGCTTCCCTTGTGAGGGGGTAAGAAAACGGGATAATGGAGGCAGAGATTTTCTTTCTCTCTCTCTTTTTAAAAATTTTATCTATCTATCTATTTTCAGAGAGAGGGGAAGGGAAGGAGAGGAACATTGATGCGCGAGATATGTGCAAGAGATATATCGCTCTGTCGTCTCTAGCACGCCCCCAATCGGGAACCTGGCCTGCAACCCGGGCATGTGCCCTGGCCCGGAATCCACACGACCTTTCAGTGTGCAGGCTGGCGCTCAATCTACTGACCACATCAGGTGGGGCACGGGATTTTCCTGTGTAAGTAATTAGTGCTAGGGGAGGGGAGTCCCTGGCATCATTGGGGTTTATTCTGTCTGCTGCTAATGGCTCCGGTCATGTAGCTGTTCTCTATAGCGTGGGTGTGCGGTTTTCTCTGGGTCTCGTTCGCCGGTCCCAGCCACTTCCCACCTCTGACTGCACACCATACAGGCAGCCACGTCTGTCCTCACTGCACCCTCAGCACACAAACCCCTACTCCTTGTGGGGCTTTGCGTATGTTTGTCTGGAGCCACTCCGGCGTGCCTACCCTTCTGTTTCTGCCTCTAGCTTCCTGGCTCCTTCACATGTAAATACTGGAAAAGCCAAGAGGCCTTTTTTTTGCCTTCAAAGAACCACAGTGACTTGGAGGTTTGGGAACATGGGTTTAGTTACCTTTTTCTCCTCAGGTCCTTAAGCCTCATAACAACATAAGTCTCTCCTTCTACCTGCATACACGTCATCAGGCACTAGCTCTTGAATATATGCTCACATCTCCAGGGACTACACAGAACGCTCCCTCTTGAAGTACCAAATACCCAGATTGTTTTTGCTCCCTCTGGGTCTTCACTGGGGAGGGCCAAATCTTCCATAAGTGGAGCCATTTTAAACTAGTGCTGGACCACCATTCCAGAGGAAATGTTTGCACATCTGACTTCTCAATCCTTGGGAATGTCTGATTGGGCAAAAGTAACCTTGGGCCTGATCCAAACCAGCATTGTATTCCAAACAACTGTTTGCAAAGCTGACAGGAAAGAATATATCCCGACTAGGAGGACTAAAAACGAAGAACATTCTTTAGATTTAGCACCACCATGTATAGCTAAAGAAGAGCTTAGCTTATTAGCATTGAAAGACTTCTTTTTTTCTATTCATGTAATTATTTTCCTTTACTTCCTGATTAAAAACAAATAAACAAACAAAAAATAAACTTGCCTTGACCCCATAATCAGAACACTATTTGGGTTTCTGGGAATCACTGCTTCCAAAATAGTTATTTTTTAAATCTTAAAGGCTTGATTCCTCTAACATTAGCTATTTATTTTTAGGTTAAGAGTCCTGAAACCCCAGAAGACTTGGACCAGGGAGCAACGTGCCAGACTCTCCTTCACACAAGGATGGCTGCCCATGTCTGCCATTGATCATCAGTAATAATCAGTCAGTTCTTATTGTTTAATATGAACACATTGAATTCCTTATACTATATGTGTGAATAGTTAACATTTTTAAATAAATAAAATGACTGTGAAATATATTATGTGCTCTCCTCCTGCTGTGATAAATATGCCTTCACAAAGATAAAATAAAACATTATGTGTAAAGCGACAGACTATACCACACACTCCTTCTGTCTCCTTTCCAATCACTTAGAAAATACTTGGGATCAGCACTCACTGTTTCCCTCTCTGCAAGCACTCTTTCCTTTCTTCCTGAGGCCCAACTGTTTTTCTACTAATTATGCTTCATGCACCCCACAAGTCAGGAACATCAAAAAGTGTCCAGAGGCAGGAATCACAGTTTCTCCTCATCTCAAGTCACAGACCAGACAACATCTGACTATTAGGGGTCCCATGAAACTCTTCCTTGGTTTAAATAGAAATCTGGGCCTGTAATGTCGAGATTGAATTCCAAATTCTTCTGCTCCTAGGAATTGAAACATGGCAGGGAAGAGAAAGCCATCTCTGCATTTTATTACATCCAGGCTACTTCCGGTACCTGGAGGTTTCGCATGAATATAAGAAAATGCCTGTATGTGCATAAGTGCTTCCAAATAAACAACCTTTGGACAGTTAACATGTTTAGGATTGTACATATTGCTCTGTAATCTCTCCTCAGGAGATCAGATCCAGGAAACTGACCTGTTCATGCTGTAACACATAGTTTTGGAGGCTTTGTGTTGAAAATTACATGATTCCAGCTCTTTAAAATATGGTCAAGAAAGGGTTAGTTGGGTGTTTAAGAAATATCAAAAACAAAATCTCCTCCCAAGTCAGAAAACATATCCACGAAGGAAGAGCAAGAAGAAAAGAGTTTAAATGTTGAATAGGAATTAAACTGAAATGTGAAGCACATGACAATCCATTAAGAAATTGCAAAGACATATTCTCAAAATAGGTCATGACTAGCCCCTAAATAGAGCATTTGACATCATTTGTCACATACAGTTTTTCTTAAAATCACTTCGTAGTTAGCTAATTGGCTTTTGCCAAAAGAGAAACACATTCCTCATAGCTTTATGATAGGAGGTAGTTTTACAACATGGAACAAGGTGTCCACAAAAGTTAGACTCCTAGGTCCCCCCAGAAACCAGGAGGTAAGGGTGTTGCCTCCTAATGATTATATTTCAAACAGACGGTTCCAGGTCCTTGAGAAAGACATTCCCGTGTCTTAAAGATGGGAAGATGCTTATTTAGCTTTTAACAAGACTTTCACACATTTCAAAAAGAGTGTTAATTCAAAACTAAAAGGCCAAATTGAGAGACAACAGACATTTCTTTGAGATTTAAAAAAAAGCTGTTGGTGAAGTCCTAGTTCAGACAGAAACACAAGTAGTGTTCTGATTAAGAGACGAAGGCCAGAGGTATTTATGAGAAAGGGAAGGAAATAATTATATGAAAAGAAGGAAGGAATTTCTATGAGTGTTAATAAACTAAGAAAGGAATTTCTATAGATGCAGCTAAACTAACTAAGTGATGCTAATTCTAAAGAATGTGTTTAATTTGCAGTCCAGGAGCTATAATGTATGTTTTCCTGTTAGCTTTGCAAAGAGTTGTCTGAGACACAATACTGCTTTAGGCCCAGTCCAAAGGTCATTTTGTTCAGTTCTAATATTCTTAAGGTTTGAGGAATAAGACATGAAGAACAGTTACTCTAGCATAGCAGCTCTGACTTCATTTTGAAGTGGCTTCTTTTGTATTATTTTTAACAGGACTAATTAAGAACTTAGAAGTTGTCTTAGGTAAATGCTCCAGGAAAAGAGAGGGAGTGTTGCCAGTGAAAATAGGACTCTTCCACAGATTCATGAAGAAAGCATTGCGGGGACTCACACATAAGAGGATGTGAGCAAGAGTGGCAAGATTTACTGGAGCTAAACCAAAGGACTGCCCCCAGTGCCTGATTTCTATCCATAGCCAAGTGGCTCAGCTCCAACATGCTGCAGAAGTACAGCCTCTGGGGCCACACGGAACCCAGGAGGAGGGCCAGGACCCAGAGATGCTGTGCCACTATCCTGGCACCAGCACCTGAAGCTTGGGTAGCCTGTCTCAGTCTCTGCTTCTGTGAAGCCCACGTGGCCCTGTGCTTCTGGTTGTCACACACAGACTGTCAAAACTGCTACAAAGAGAGAACACGTACAAATGCCTCGGGCTTTTGTTAAACTTTGATTATATCTCTCTGGGCTTGGGAAGATGTATGCTGTCTTTCAAACGAACCAATCTTCTTCCTAATTCTTCATGGACCTGTGCTGGGCCCTCCCCCTAAGCAATCCCTTTCCTGGATCATCCAGGATTTTGTGCCCCTATCCTCTCTGACCCCTTTCCCAGATTTTTTTCAGGCTAGACTCCTCCTCTTTGTGTCACCATATTGGATCCTACTGCACATG
This sequence comes from Furipterus horrens, assembly GCF_987537825.1. Lineage (NCBI taxonomy): Eukaryota > Metazoa > Chordata > Mammalia > Chiroptera > Furipteridae > Furipterus > Furipterus horrens. The sequence continues at coordinate 19,043,097 of NW_028327175.1, forward strand.
CCTCAAAGTTCTGCTTATTCATGTGGCTTCTTCTGCTCATGCACTTACCTTTCCTTGCACAAACTTGGCTTCTACTGTGCATGCATATAGCAAAAGAATTTCAGCCTTACTGTTTTATCCCTCCCTTCAGGTAATCCCGGCTAATAGCTATGGATTTTAACCCCTTTACTTAAGAAGAGACAACTTTAAAAGAAATAACAGCAGTAAAAAAAAAAAAAAAAAAAAAAGGAGTTAACTCTTTAAGAATTCTAAAAAGTTTATTATAAAAGCCAAAATTCTAAGAATACTAATATGAAAACATTCCTGAAGACAAATGTCTGAAGAGACAGTCTGTGAAATAAGAACCTTTGCCATTTTGTTTCCCCCAAAGAAGATGTCCTGGCCTAAGAATAATCGTTTTTTCCTTTTCGTTAATAGCACCTTTCTACCTTCTTCCTATAAAATTCTTCCATTTTGTACAACCTTTGGCGCATTCTTCCAGTGATAAGATGGGATGTTCTCTTATTTATGAACTGCTTACTACAGCCAATTAGATCTTCGCATTTACTCAGTTGAGTTTTTTTTTTAGAAGAAAAAAAAGTCGATATAAAATATATGGGTTGTGAGTGAAACAAAGGATCTGAGAGAAAGATGAAAGAGTGAGAAAAATGACCTTTAGCTGATGGAAGGGGGCGGGGACACGTTGTGATATCAATGTAGTTACTTAAGGCAAATTGTACTCTGTTTCCTATTAAACAATTATCTTTCATTGCTCAAGAAGTACTCTCGCAAGGAACAAATCTGCTCTTCAGAGACTGAGGGCTCCTTGCTCTTTCCTCAGCCCCAGGTACCTTAAAGGTACTCCAGTCCTCTTCTCTGCCCTTGGTTTCAGACATTTGTCTTTAGGAATGTTTTCATATTAATATTCTTTGAATTTTGGCTTTTATAATAATCTTTTTAGAATTCTTGAAGAGGTAGCTCCTTGTTTTACTGCAGCTATTTCATTTAAAGTTGTTTCTTCTTAAATAAAGAGTTTAGAATTCACAGCATTACTTTGTTTTATTGAAAATACATATTTAAAAATAGCAAGTTACGGGTATAAAAAAGTATTTCAAGTAAGCTATTACTATTTTTAAAGTAAATTTTATTTAATATGTATTGCATGTACAAAAATATCAGTCGACAGGAAATTGTTTTAAGATATTTTCTTATGAATGTGTATTGCTCCAGGAAGGGAGCTATTATCATAGGTAATTATAGTTTAATATGACCTAAGTGGAATAAAGAGGAGAACCTAGCAAGGCACATTTGATGCAAGTCTTTTCTGTGCCCCATTGTTACAGAGTCCCCAGCAAGCATTTGTTTACTAAACAGTCGCTTTTCTCTTTATTTTCAAATTGCCTCCCACCACCACCACCTGAGATCAACAGCCATCAACATTGGTGTACGTTTCTCCACGAGAAAAAAAGATTCAGTTTTGCTGAAGGCTCTGATGATAGTTAGCATGTTTAGCAATGAAGTGTTTTTAATTAAGGTATGTGCAGAACATTTTTAGACAAAATGATATTGCACACTCAATAGACTACATAATAGTATAAACATAACTTTTATATGCATTGGGAAATCAAAAATGTCATGTGACTCACTTTATTGCGGTGGTCTGGAATGAAACTTGAAATATCTCTGAGGTATCCCTGCATTGAGTTGTAGTTAGTTCTATTGACCAGAACTAGGAATAGTGAATCTCTGCTCTTCTAGATCATCCTATTTATTTCTGTCATACTCTACTAACCTGATTTTCTCTGGTCATTTTGATCAAGCTCATTAATTTAGGGGTTCAGAATGAATCTCCACAAAATGCAGCACCATGGGATGCAGATTAGTTCAAGTTGAGGAAAATTAAAGCCCAACAAGCTCAAAAAGAGCCTTTTAGCTCCCCTTCCTGCCTAAAAAGTCAGATAGAAAACCTGCTTCAGCAAGGGAGCTATCACCTTAGCATAACACGAGCTAAGTGTGAGAGGCAGGGAGGGACCAAGCAAAAGTCTGTTAGACTCTTCTCGGTGTCCAATTGGCTTTATTTACCAAAGTATTTGCTCTTTCTCATCTACCTGCTAACGCTTACTTTCCCTTTGAAGTCATACCCCCCTGCCTTCCTCTTCCTACTCTAAAAAGACATATATATATATATATATATATATATATATATATATATATATGTATATTATTTTGCCTTACTGCCTTTGGCATTTTTATACTTACTTGTGTTCCCTGTGCACACATATCAAACTTGATTACCTCTTGTTAGTCTGTTGTATGTCATTTGTATTATTCAACAAGCCAGAAGGACTAAGAGGGGAAGGAGAAAGTTCCCCCATCCCCAACATTAGATGGCCATCTTTGGTGTTTCAGTGGCACAAAAAAACTCAGAACAGCCAGAAGATGGTCTCAGTTTCCAAGTTTTTGGAACCCTGCCTGGGTTTCCATGTAGAAGAAATCCTCTTTTTGGCACTTGTGGTTCATTATGTGACTAACTTCAAGGCTTAAAGACTATAAGCAAAAACAAAAGCAAAACAAAACAAAACAAAAAAGCCCTTAAATTCTCTTCTTTGGAGATATGAAAGGAATGGTCACTGTTGACTCTATTGCTTGGTTCTTTGATCCATTCATTCTCGTTATGAAGACAAAAGACCATCAATTAGAGATTTAATTAGAGCATATTTTACATATTCTAGGGCTCACATTCATAAGAATATGCCCTAGTACTGTAACTAAACTTTCTATAGGCCCCTAGTGGGTAGAAATTTTTCAGCAAATATTTAATGTTCTCTCCAATGTCTCCCTCCTTGCCCAGGTTGAATATACACTTTTCCACCTGTCTTAGTTTAGCCTTAGCCCAGTGACTTGCTTCAATGCATAGAATAGAACAGAGTGACTGGGCCAATTCTGAGCAGAACAGTGGCTTTAAAATGTACTGTGTGTTCCCTCTCAGTTTCTTATACTCCTGTCATGAGAAGACCATGCACAAAGTAACTGCTGTTCCTCTACCTGAGTTTTTATATGAGAAACATGGAGAATAGTTCTATACTAGAGCCCAGCTAAGCCCAAACAAGTCCTACAAAGATTTGCAGATACACAGCTAGTCAGATGCCGATGCAAAAATAATGTTTTGCTTTGTCTGTTTTTTTTTTTTTTTTTTAAGCCAGTGAGGATTTCTGGTCATCAGCATTTCCAGTCCCATCAGGAAAAGCAGCTGCTTCTGGGTGATGAGGTATGTACATTACTGGTAAAGTTTGTGTGCATGCAGCTACTCCTCCATAGCCTTCCCTTTAGATAAGTGTCAGAAGTTATTCTGAGTGATATGCCAGTATTCTCCACAAAGGGTGGGGTTTACAGAAGCTGTTCATGGCAGAGAGGAAAATGTGTATGAGCCTGAATTGTCTTCTAAAGCACCCTCTGGGCATCAGGCAGCTGAACCATTGACTCCCTCAGGATAGGGTTTGGCAACCTACAACTCTTGGGTTAAGTCTCTGTTTTTGTAACTAGTTTTATTGAATTACAACCACACTCATTTGTTTACTAACCTCTTCCCTTCAGGTTATAAAGGCAGGCAGAGCTTTGTAGCTACAACAGACACAACATGGCCCACAAAGTCTAAGATATTTATTGTATGGCTGTTTACAGAAGGACGTTTCAGACTCCTACTCTAGCAGGTGTCTATGAGGTCCATGTTCACAGCATAGTTTTGATTTTTGCTATTGGGAGGTTGATTGTGAAGAACAAGGCTATTTGGGACCTTCTGTAGTCTCCATCCCTGACAACGAAGCTGTGATGGGTATAAAGGCCCTTTGAGGCAGTATCAGATTGGTTAGGGAAAGATGGTAACTAACATCTACAGAATAAAACCAACCGCTCTGGCAGATCTTCTGGTCATCAATTTTTCCCATGATGCTATCATAAATCCCTGACCCATTGGTCAACCTTTCAATTATTGCTAATGGAGCAGTATAAAGCTACCAACCAGGCCATTTCACCAAAGTGGACATTTAGTTGTTTCAACTGAAGTTGTGATCACTGGGTAACATTTTCTACCTGCACTTTCTTTCTGGGTCATCTGTGATTTAGGATGGAGAACAGCAACAGACCATTTCTGGCAAGTGCTTTCTAACATGAAGATACCATGAAGCCCAGGTGATGACTGTTTTCTTCTTCACTTAACAAGTTGTAGGAAGCTTGCTATGAGGCCCTAGGTGAGACACAGGAGAGGTAAAGCAGTGGGGAAAGATAGAATGGTAGTGCTGGTCACCTCCTCAAGTAACTTTAGTTTTCTCTTCCAGAGCTGCTCATGCATGGATACTAGCAGACTTGATTTTATTCTTTGTTAGGGCAGACCCATTTTGGTTGTCATATTGCTGTAGGTGCTCATCTTTCTCCTGTTATGTGGCCTCATTGCACCTTACCTGAATACTTGAAGTACTAGGTTAAATATCCCACTCTGGCTGAGCTAGGAATGTAATGGCCTCAGTTCTGCTCCATTTCTCCTTTCACTATTTAGGTGGCCATGTCATAACAGGTGATTTCTTCCAGGCTTCACAGTTTCATCCCGTGCATGCTGAGATCAGCCTTCGGCCAAGTAATTGAAGTGAATGTCACATGGACTTCTGCAATGCCTGGCTTCTTCCTGTTCGCGCCCTGTTCAGTCCTGTCATCGTAGTTATGCCGCCCTGCATGTCACAGCTTCCTTACTAGGCAGTAACCGCAATCTCTGCCTCCTCAACTAAGTGAGACTTTGGCATTGATTGGACTCTTCCAACTCTCAGGTTATTATTATTCCTTTTGTTTTCTTCCTGTGATGTGTGTTGTTGCAGGCTGTGACCAAGAACACCTTAACATTCCTTCAGCTTGAGTCAATGTTCAGTAAGTTTCTTTCTGATACCAGGGTCCTGAGCTTCCCTTTCTTTGAATACTTACTTTAGAGCAGCGGTTCTCAACCTCAGGGTCGTGACCCCTTTGGGGGTTGAGTGACCCTTTCACAGGGGTCACCCAAGACCATCAGGAAACATATATATAATTACATATTGTTTTTATGATTAATCATTATGCTTTAATTATGTTCAATTTGTAACAATGGAAATACATCCTGCATATCAGATATTTACATTATGATTCATAACAGTAGCAAAATTACAGTTATGAAGTAGCAACGAAAATAATTTTATGGTTGGGGGTCACCACAACATGAGGAACTGTATTAAAGGGTTGTGGCATTAGGAAGGTTGAGAACCACTGCTTTAGAGTCTTAACTTTATTATCCTAAATCTTTCATCTGCTTTTCTGAGATGTAAATCCTTTCAAAAGCCTCTTGCCAGTTTTACAACCCAGGAATGTGTTTCTTAAGAACCTGGGAGCCATTTCTTTCAAATGTATGTCATCGGCGTCGGCAGCCGTCCGTCTCGAGAGACGATGGTGTAGCTTCTTCAGAGTCTATCTGCACCGCCAAGAATGGCTGTGCAGTCCGACTCGGGAGTGACATGGTATCTGTCTCCTCCCGTGTTGAATCGACATCTTGCGATGACGCTGAAGCTACAGAGCCTGGGCAGGGTAATATGGAGGGTCTGCTGTTGCCCATGCAGCAGACCCCCCTTCTCTTCGCAGCTGAAGGGTCCAAGGGAAAGACGGAGTCGATACAGCTTGGCTTCAGGTGCGCCGCAGCAGTTGCCGGTGTTGACTACAATGTCAAACCGCCTTAGGGACTCCGGCTCCGGATTTTCTGTCGGGGTTTACTCCCTTAGCCTTTCCCCTGAAGAGGTATGCCGCAAGGCAGCGGAGGTTTTTTGGAGTCAGAGTTTTCCTTCTCTGATGTACCCTGACTGGAAGATCGAACCAGCGACACTTAGCTCGCAGGCCGACGCTCAATCCACTGAGCTAAACCAGCCAGGGCAAATGTATGTATGCATCAAGGAAGATGGTGTCCCTATCTCTCAGTGCTAGGAGAGAAGCCAGACTTCCACGGGCAGGGCAGGGCAGGCACCTTGCTCCTCATTGCAGAACTACCTCCTCTCAGAAAGGTACAAAAATTTATCCTTCCTTTGGGTAAAGCCAATGAGAAAACACAATTGACCAAGGAATATCTCTGATCTGAAATATCTCACTTGCCCCTCAGTTCTTAAAAACTCTTTGGTCTTTTGTCAGTAGAAGTAAGCTCAGTTGTGTTCTGGCACTTCTCTCCTATTGCAGTCACCTTGAAGAATGAAGTTGTCCCTTTCTGTTTAACATTGTCCAGTGTAATTTTTATTTTGACACTTGAAAACATTTGTCCTCTGTATTTTTTATGTTTCAGTTGTTTTCTGTCGGAGGAGTTATTCTGTCACGCTTCAAAGCAAAAGTCTAGAGAGAAACACTGAGGAATTCTATTCTAAAAAAGGCCATAAAAATTTGATTGATAGCTAAAGGAGGTAAGTTCAAAGAAGGATTTTTTAAAATTTTATTTCAAGCTGAGTATGTAGGTACTGTAACATCTTTGAATGGTTATGGAAATAATACATTTAAAAAAAAAGAAAATAAAATGACCTCTCAAAAAAAGATAATTATGGTCTTTAAGGCTTTGAGTGAAAAAGAAGGGTCGGGTTTCACACACAAAAAACAGTCTGGGTCTTAGAGAACACAGGTGCAAATGTCCACATAAGCACAGAGTATTGGTAAAGATGAGGGATGTCAGTTGATGTGCTGGTGGTAAACAGAAAGAAAGTTCTCTTTCCTCCAGGGAGTGAGGATGAAGCTGTTGGTCTGGAGGGCTGAAGAGGTCACAGGCACCAGATGCATTGAGAGTTGCACTTAATGAGACTTATATTGCCACTAGGGAAGGATATTCTAGAAATACAAGGACAAACGGGCCAAATTGTATTCGGTGAAGATACAGAGAAGACAGATGATGGCAGAATAGATGAGTGTTAATATTGGCATCATCTAATTCTATGTAAATCATTTTGAAAGATAAGGAAAGAAGTAATTTGGTGGTGAAAATAAGAAAGTAGTATAACAATTCTCCCTGCAGACCCTTCATGACATGTGGCATAGGAGGAAACATGAGAGAAAGTACAACAAAACAATTAAGAGTAGAGCATTATGGACATACTGTCTGGGTTTGTGGCCGGGCTTCATCACACAGCATGACCTCTTCTGCATTACAAAGGCATGAACTTGCTGTGACTAATAAGAGTAATACTTATTTTATAAACTTTTTGTGATGAGTAAGTTCCCTAATGCATGCAAAGTGCTTAGTACACTGTGTGGTATATACTATGCATTTGTTAATGCAGAAAAGTTAATTAAGATAATTGGACATGGTCAACTGGGCACCTGTGCAAGAGATACAGGTAGATTCATAGAAGAGTTTGAGATTAAAGAGGGTTATTCTAAATTAATGAGATCCAGAATGTATCTTAAAATATTTATGGACAAAGAGCTGGGGAAGAACTGAGTAATATCTAAGGAGAGGTAGTATGAGTTTGGCTGAGGATGAATGATCTGAGAGACGAGAAGTTCCAGGGCATGGAAATAGTGTGATGAGACCTCTATATCAGGAGCTGGCAAACTTTTTCTGTAAATGGACAAATAAGAAATATTTTAGGATCACATAGTCTCATTCAGAACATCTATTTTATGTGAACATAGTCATAGACAATATGTTACCTGATTTCTGTGGCTGAATGTCAATGAAACTATTTAAAAATGTAGACAGTGTTTCAGATTTGACCTGTGAGCCATAAATTGTGATATTGGTTCACTAGGAATACAGCAGCCTGGAGAGCTTAAATAACAGAAATCTATTTTCTCCTAGTGGCAGAGGATAAAAGTCTGAGATCAAGGCACAGGTAGGGTTGTTTCTCCTGAGGGCTGTGAGGAAAGGGTCTGTTCTCCACAGACTTCACTTCTTGGCTTGTAGATGCTTTCTGCTCCTGGTGTTCCTTTTCATGGCATCCTTCTTGTGTGCATTCCTATCTCCAAATGTCCCTTCTATACAAGAACATCAAGCATATCAGATAGCGTCTGTCCTAATGACCTCATTTAAATTGATTAGTAAATGTAAAAATACCCTAAGTCCAAATAAGGTCACATTCTGAGATATATGGCATTAAGATTTCGACATACAGATTTGGTGGGACAACATCCAATCCATATCAATTGCTAACTTTTTCTCTAAGATGAAGATGCACATTCAGTCCTAACTATCAGCTTCTCCTTGTGAGTGGTCTCTTAGGCCATGTGGGCAACAACTATTGGTTACTTCTTTATAACAACGTTATTTTTTAACAAAGACTTGAAACAGGAATAGAAAGTTAGTCTCTCTCAGCAGCAGCTCACTGGTATCATGATATCCCAGATTAGATGTTGCTGCTTTTCCTCAATGCAGATGAAGCTCTGCCTTCTGCTGTCATTCTGACAGGCGCTACTAGAAACCACGCCTCAAATCCAAGAAGTTGCTTGTTTCTGAAAATCAGAATCACTGGCTGATGGGATTCAGAGATTTAGGTCTGCAATGTGGACATGGTGACCACATATTTCATTACTTTGATGACTGCTTTTTAAGGAAAACCTACAGAATAATACAAGCTTCTGCATTGAAAACACCTTGGTTTCTTCTGAAGATAGCCACTCAGCATCATATAAGCACAGCCCATGGAGCCTTACTGATCCTCTATCACCTTGCCACTTTCTCCCTCCTCCCAAGGTGCACAAGCATCCTCCTCCTCACTAAAATACCACCAGCAGGGACAGAACCTATTCTTTTTTAGACGAGAGGGGTGAACATTAAAAATGGAGTATAAGAGGACATACAAAGGTGGCATGAAGGTATTTTCATGAAGGTTTGTTTAGTGAGAAATGCCAAATTCATAAAATACATACTTACATATGTGTGTGTATAATATTTATTAGTGAAATGCATCACATGCAAAATTGAATATATTTTAGAACCATGATAGAACAACTTGTGTGTGTGTGTGTGTGTGTGTGTGTGTGTGTGCATGTGTGTGTTTGTGTGGCAGAACATATACTAGCTACTTTGTGGTTGCAGGTGAACATGATGTTGTGGAGGGTGAAGTCATTTAGGGAGATGGAATAATGAAAGGAAGGGGATGTCCAAACCCAAAACTGAAAGAGCTAAGTTAGACTGCAATGAAAGCAACTGTATTTCATTACTTTTTTATGCATATTTAAAAATATGCAATTCTGTGGAAATATATATGTATAAATATACATACTATATACACACACACATATACACACATATACACCCATGAATATACAAATACATCCATATATATATGTGCTTTAAAAGGTGGTGAGGGGAATGTAGAAGTTTGGGAACTAAAGAAGCAGGTTTGCCTCCTTCACGGTTTGCATTGAGCATGTGCTAATTTTGGAGAGTTCCAAGAAGCTTGTAGGAAGCAAAAATAGTTTTTATACTTATTACTATACTTATAGCTAAACTTCTTCACAGTGCATTATAAATGATTTAAGAAGTTATGATTATTTTCTTACATAACTGAAAAACTGCTATATCCTGGTACTCCAATTAGACTTATTAGGATATAGAAGCAATTGTTCACAAGCTTACAGCAATCATGTGCAATAACACCCAGGCTTTATTTGACTCTTACTATGTGCCAGCACTCTTGCAAACACTTTAATGTGTATTTACTCCTTTTGTCCTTCCAAGGAACCTATGATATAAATACTGTTTTTAACCATGTTTTCAGGACACAAACACAAAACTGCATTTGTTTTCCATGCAATGCAGATTAGAATAACACAAATTATGCATTTTCCATTTTTTTGAAGGACAGGAGTCTAGCATGGTTTGGCTGGATCCATGGCTCAGGGACTCGCATGACTGCAATTACGGTGTCACCATCCCGCAGAGCTCTTTTGGAGGTTGACGGAGTTCTGTTACATGTGACTGTAGGACTGATGACCTTGAGTCTTAGAGACCGTTCGTCTACATAGACGGTACAATATAACCATGTTTGTCCTCTTCCAGGCTGGGAGAGCATGTCTGCTGCTGCCCTGTTTTCGTTTTTGTTTTCTTTTAATAATTTATTAATACTTATTTTCTGCTCCTTATCTGAATCAATCTATCAGACTTTTTTAGTTTGACTTCTAGGTCATCTTTAAAACAACTCACATCCTTAGGTCCAGCACACCCAGGATGATCCACATTTTGATTAACTTAAAGACAACTTGTTAGTGACCTAGTTATGAGAATGATGTTCACAAGCCTCTCCCAGGGAATTAAACAGAATGCATATACCAGGGGTAGAAATCTTGGGGTTACTTCTTAGATCCCTTTTTAGATCCTCACAAAACCTAAGGCAATGAAAGGAGGTTTAACTTGCCCCACATCATGCAGTTAATAAGTAATCAGTAACAGGCAATCTATGTTTAAACACCATGTTGGTAACCACTATGCTATATTATAAGATGGAGAAGAGTTTCAGTTTATACCTTTTAGATGTTATAAGAACTGTGAATGGTGTAATATTTTCTCTTATTTGCAAGTTAACTAGTTAGTCTTCCACAGTTTCTTGGGAGCTGGAAGAAGACACAAAACTCTTGAGTCAGAGACCAAGGACAAGCTATTATTCAAAGAGATAGCAGTGGTCTGGGTATCAGCATTTTCACTGGCTGTCTGAGCCTCAATGTTTATAGAGTGACACAAAGAGGATCACGTGATACCTATATATCCGTGGATTATGTTACGGGGAAGGAACTTTACTTTAGGGAACCAGAGCTCTCACAGCAGACATAAGCTTACCTGATGTTTGGCCAAAGGGAGATATTACCTTTATTATATGAGACAGTGAGCAAGACTTCCCTGTCTCTGTAGAAAAATATGATCTCTATTTTTCAAGTCAGTTTTCTATAAGGATAGTCCTCAACACAAACAAGGTTTTATTTTGCAAAGTGTGTGAAGACGTGAGAACTCTTCAGATAATTATTACCCAGCAATACCCATTTCTTCTTTCCATACCATCTTGGTTTTTATGAATTTTCCACAATTATATTGGCTTCTCTGATGAATCTTACTGATAGAGGTGAGGACAAATCCATTTACTTTGTTTTGTAAATTATTTAATTAAGTTTATCATCATTAACATTTCAAAGAGTAAGATGAAACCAATGTTAACTATTGACCATAAATATGTCCTTCAAGGTCCTAAATTCAACCAAATAAATAAGATTCACAAATCACGAGGGTCTACCTTTACAAACCAGATAACTTCCTCCTTAAGTTTTTCTATTGACTTTTCACTTGGCCTAGGTCATTCAGCAGGATGTATTAGTAATTATATAAATTCTACCCTTCCCAAGAAAGGGGAAGTCTAAGATAATTCTATCATCTGTAATACCATTGGTCAGTGAGTTGAAAATGACCTGCACGCCTTCTAGGGACAAGGTGGTGTATTTGATATTTGATCTCTTAAACCAAGAAAAATGTCTTTCAACGTTTTCTAATTGGATGACTCCTTGTCGGGGAAAACTTGCTATAGCAAGCACATAAATAGTGAGTATGTTATTTCTCTGGAAGCTCCCCTGACTAAGTGAAGACAGCCTGATTTTGAAGAAATGTATGTTTTTGTTTTGTTTTGTTTTGTTTTTGAGAGCTAACAAGATCTACTGGTGGCATTTGCTTTAAAATGTATGAGTCTTTTGTGATTACCTTTAAGGTGCAAGGTGGTATTTTCAGAGGGGAGGCAGGTTAATACCTGCCTACTATATATGAAGTATTGTTCCAAGGATACATGCAGTGACCCTGTTAAAACTCTATTATTTAAAAGTGTTAAGTCACTTGCACAGTGGTGGTTTACTTTTTAAGAAGTTTACCTTAATCCAGGACACCTTTTGTCCCATTTTCATAATAATGCTTGACATTTTTGCCTTTTTCAATATAAGAGCTAGTAGATTTTTTTCAGAGCTGTAGGATTGACCCCAAAATTTAGCTAGAATTCTTTAGGTCAGTTGGGCATTTTCCAATTGATCATTGGGACAGGTAAAACCAGTACACAGATTAATTTTTTTCACAGGAGACTTATGGTTTCATGGAATTATCTTTCAAAACAGCTGGACACCAGAATAAAAACTTAGACTGTCTACTGTCATATTTGAATGGATTTAAAGTTGGCGTGACAGATTGCAGGAGGGGTTGGGCTTAAAAAAATACCACACTTGTGGCTATTCCTCCTTAACAAGTATTACATGCCTCATCCCTCACCTTTCATATAAGCCAGCCAAAGTTGTAATGAATCGCTTGTTTTTTTGCCCACAAAAGCAAAAACTGTTCTTTATTTAATAATCAGCATAGGTGTGTGACTGTGTAACTCTTGATTGCAAGAGGAATCTTTGTAATAGTTTTTATAGAGATACAGACCCGATGCCAACCACCAGAACGGCTAGGTTCCCACAACCAAAGGAGTATTAGCAATGCCCAGGGTCCAGTCCAAGAGCTGCCATTGAACACACATCTTGGTGTGGCCTGCAAACACCTACACAATTTTTCCTTATTTGTAAGCAAGTGTGAAGACCATTTATTGTGGTCTTCACCCAATCCTCATCCTTCTTAGTCTGGAAACCCATGTTTTTATATATTATTTTGTTAAAACTGCCATGAACTGTGAAGAATTTGAGACTTTATCCACTTGAAAGCTAACGAGTTAGCTTGTTACTGTTTCATGGATGCTGACATAAGCAAGAAACCTCTGAATCGGAGACAAAGGGTAGTTTATTGCAGATACAAAACAGCAGCAGCAGAGAATTAGTACCTTCAAGCTCTAAAGCAATGGGTGACATTCTAGGGAAGTGACCCCAAATATAAAAATGGGAATTTTTTATACTGGTTGATGAATCTACTTACCTCTGTTCTGGAGAGAATCATTAGTTATATTAGATAGAAAACAAAACAAAACAAAACTGCTTTTGGCTCTAGAAGGAGGTACTATTTTATCTTGCAAGTATATTCACTATACAAAATTCTTGAAAGACATCCTGGAATAAAAGGTAGGCGGTGCCTTTCTCATGAGACACACAAAAAAGGGATATTCATGGAGAATTGTTGCCAATATGTACTTACCTCTTTAATATTACTTCCTTCTTTCAAATAGAAATGTATCCGCCTTCCTTAAGAGAATATAAATTCGTGCATGCTATGTATTTTGTAATCATAGAAGTTGCTAATATTTACTATTTTTAGGCAGGCAGTGATTTACACATTTTATGTACATTAGCTTACTTACTCTTCACCACATTCTTATGAGATGTATATCATTACCCTTACCCCATTTTGAGGATGAGCACACTTAGATACAGAGATTAAATTAAAAAATCCAAGTTCACAACTAAAAGATGTTAAGACCAGAACCTGGTGAATTCTGACTTGAGAGTTCATACTCATGGCCTAGAGAGGGCTACAGGAGGATCACACGGACCCATGGGTGACTCTGCAACATGTAAAGCACTCAGCACTTGGCTGGATACATGACAGTCCCTTCATGCACAAGGATTAATATTAAATATTCTTATTATCTCTTACTTTCATTTTACAAATAAAGAAACTGAGTTTCAGAATATAAATGGGATGATCAATCACTCAAATAATAAACATTAATACTAGGTTTTACACTCAAAATTTAAGTATTCTAAAACACTATGTTCATATAAAATACCATGATGCTTTTCTAAAAAGCAGGCATCCACCAGACATTTCAATATATTACTGAACTGAAAAAAAAGTGAAGATGAGAATAAAAACCAATGACTACATAAATTAAATGGCATAAATACTATAATATTTATGAAGATAGAATAATGTGATTAATGTATATAGTTTTTTAAACATATCTTAAGTTGGAAGTACATTTGCATATAGCATTCAGCATCATAATAGACATTGCTTATTGTTTTAGACATAGACATGACCGTATGTATCTTGTTTTGAATTTTAATTCCAGTTTAAGAAAATTAATTTATGTTCTAACCATGTCAACTAAACATGCAATGATATTTTTTATATATAAGGTGATAATAACTATAACACATTTATTTTATTATGGAGGCTTGTAGTATCCCAAATGATTGCAAGTTTGTTTTTATGATTAGAAGCAGTTGAAATAATTTTAATCTAGAGAGTAAAAGAGAAATTATACATAAAGGCAGTGATGGTTAATTTTTATATTATAATAAATTGATGAGTTGAAAAAGAACATTAAAAAAGCATATAATAAAATTTTATGATATGAAAAAAAGTAGCCGCTGGGTCTCGACACTCATTTCTTGGGAATTTCTCTTCTCTTTTAATTAGAGTTCAAGACAAATCCTTTGCCTTGCTCTCTGACCTGATCCTTCTCAAGGTCATGCAACTTCCTTTTGCTCTACACCTGAAAAAGTTGCTTTTGAAAGTTTCACATAAGAAATCTGTTAGGCTTCATGCTACAGGATGGAGCATGGCAATCAAGTAAATCGTTAACACTAATGATCTATAATAATACTACAACCTAAAGTAGAAAAGCCTTTGGTAATAATTAGGTTAAGAGAAGCACATATTCTTTCAAATGCCCAAGTAACATAGTGCTCAGTGATTAATTAAGTGGCCCATTCCAAAAACAGTTTGTGATCTTCTGTAATTATTTACTACTTAAACTTTATAGCTAGATTATTTAGATTCCACATTTAATTGCCTGTATAACCTTAGATAACTTAGATCTCATTGTGGACCCTAATTGTCCCATCTCTTACCTAGGCACACCCTGATGGTGGAGGGTGTGAGAGACATAATACATAAATATTGCTTATTTCACCCCTTATTAAGGAGAAAATAATAAGTGCTTGGAAGTATTCAGTGTGGGTCAACTATAATTTATTGAGTTCTATGATAGATTATTTCATTTGATGTTAAGAATGTAGAGGCAAATAAAATACAGTTTTTAACTAGAGAAACACTTGAGACAGCCACCAGTGGCAGAAGATGTCTATATAATACAATAAGTACAGAGGCATACCAAAATAAATAGCTTGGCATGTCAGGTGGTTCATCCTGGTGGTGGAAACTACCCTAAAACTCAAATTATGAGTAAAACTATACCAATCAGACCAGCAGTTGATGTGGTCTGAGGTATACACAACACTTCTGTGAAAACATAATATATTGCATAGGGCGTCTGTCATGGCCTTTCTACATGTGGAATCTTGTAACTGTAAAAGCAAATTAGAAAATGCAGAGACAATTTGCTTACATTTAACCTCAATTCTGAAATAAAATATGATTTTTTAAAGAAGAGAAAAGTATAAACACTGAACCATGAAAGTGCATGGTATTTATAAATTACAAGCAATTGTGTAGTGGCACATGATAAATAAATGATAAGTGAGAAAACAGGGGCATTACATGTCATTCAGAGGAACTTAGTTTTCATTTTGTGCAATAGTGTTCATCAAAATTTGGCCAGAACACTACCTAAGTGCCACTTTGTCCATAGAATAAAAACCCTTGGAAGTATGAACTAATCATCTGTTCCTGTAATTAACTCTCCAGTGTAAATTCCCAATTAAACAGACAAAATGGCACCTTATGCTCTAGATGAGCTGGTGTTATTGACTGAACAATTCGTATTTTTGGTAGACAATTTTAACAGTTACTAGAGAAACAATTTGAGGGCAACAAATTAGGAGGCAGATAAAAAAATCCGGAGGCCATTTATTCATACACACACACACACACACACACACACACACACACACACAGAGCTGGATGATAGGTATACACTATAAGGAAAAAAGCAGGTAAATTCTTTGAACTCTTGGTTCCTAAATTCTTGCAGAAAATCACATAGGTAACATATAAGTAAATGTGTATTTTTAAAACAGAAGTTTAAGGTAATCTAAACAAGACTGAGAAACCAGGGAAAGCCAGAAGGAAGTGGTATTTGTACTTAGATCAAATAAGTAGAGACCTTGTGGGTGTAGAAAATAAGTAGAAAGCCTGAAAGGAGAACAGAGCAGAGATTTTTAGGCAGAGGAAACAATCATAGAAAGCCCTAAGGCATGAAAGAACATGGAGGGATTCTTTAATAATTCAATATAATCATATAAATCCTCTAAAGTTAAGATTTTTTTGTCATTTTATGTGGTGTATTATAAATCATAAAGAAACACTTTTTAATTAAAGTTTGTGTTGTGAATAAGTTTTAATAAAATCTGTCACAGCAATAAGAACACAATGTATTTATACATATTTTAGATAGGTAACTTTGAGCTATTTAATAACAAAAAAGCATATTCTTTATTTTAAATAATTTATTAAGAAAATATATAAATATTATGGCAACGAACAATATATTGTACATAGATTATTTTGGAAAGGAAGGTATAGGCTTGGGAATACTATAAAATATAAACTGAAATATAATTATATTCTATGGTATCTAATATAGATAAAATGCTTTTATAAGCAGTTACTTGTGTTTCTTACATATTTTTGGCTAAAATAAATGAGTATTTCATCTTAATAATGTTTAGATTTTGCTTCTCAATAATGAAATGTAGGAAGGGCATTAGAAAGTTAACTAAAACCACAAATAGCATACTAGCACCTCATGTGTACATATATGTTATTTCCAAGGAATATATAAAATATATCAATGTAACCATAATTTTTAAGTCATTGGCACTGGTTTTAAAAGTTTAGATATCGGGATGTAATGTACATGCTTTAATACTATGAAAGCAACTTATAGGTATAATAGTAGTCATACTATTGTCTATTTCTAGAATTATTATTAACTTATTTTCACTCATCATTGTTGCTTGTTCTTTTTATCTTCAATAGATTTTAAAATGGAAATAAATTAAATACATTAAAAAGACATTAAAACAAGCTAATATATAAAATGACACATAGTGAAATATTTCAAATGAATTGTTGGCTGAGTCATTAGCAAGTTTATCTCAAGCCAACAAACGATTATATAATAAGGATTCACTTAATATCCATTCAGATTTCATATTATTGTATTTTAAAGTGAAATTTTGTATTTTTATTGAAGAAAAGTTAAAGTAGCTACAATTATCATCCTTAGAAACATGAACCTAATGACAACTGTTTGCAAATATCCAGGTATGGGGAAATCTCACGTGTTCAGAAGCACTGGAGTATGGAGAACTGAATACAGTCTATTGAAGGAAAGGAGAGAAAAGAGGAAAGGAGAGGAGAGAAGAGAAGAGAAGAGAAGAGAAGAGAAGAGAAGAGAAGAGAAGAGAAGAGAAGAGAAGAGAAGAGGAGAACAGAGAGAAGAGAAGAGGAGAAAAGAGAGAAGAGAGGAGAGGTGAGGGAAGGGGAGGGAAGGAAAGGGGAGAGGAGGAGGGAGAAGAGAGGAGAGGAGAGGAGAGGAGAGGAGAGGAGAGGAGAGGAGAGAAGATGCATGAAATATGTTGGGGAGGTAGATATTTTAAAGCTTCCAGAAGAAAATGTTAAGGACTTTAATGTTTTCTTCTGTAAGGATCATGAAAAATATAAGGCTACTAGTCTGAAATTGGCATGACAATAATTAGTATATCCATTAAGACCATTCAAATAAAGATTAAAAAATAAAGGCTTTGCAAAAATACAGGTAAAATTTGATGAAAGCTTACTTTTATGTTGATGTGGAAATAAAAAAATAAATAAACAGCAAACAGCTTTAAGAAAAGTTTAGAATAAAGAGCCTCCGCCATTGTTTAAATGTGAGAGACAAAGGAAACCCAGATTTTTTGGCTGATTAACAAGTTGGATGATAGTGACTTTATTTTATTTATTTATTTATTTATTTATTTTTACTGTGTGGTTGCCTCTCACTTGCACCCCCAACTAGGGGACCTGACGTGCAACCTAGTCATGTGCCCTGACTGGGAATCGAACCAGCGACACTTGGCTTGCAGGTCGATGCTCAATCCACTGAGCCAAAGCAGCCAGGGCTATTATTTATTTTTTTGATAAAGAGAATACTGAACAAGAATAAAAAACATGAAGAGGATTAGTATCATGTTGCTGGTCATGCTGATTGTTATTTTTTGTAATGGAATCTTCTTCTTCGGCAGCCGTCCGTCTCGAGAGACGATGGTGTAGCTTCTTAAGAGTCTATCTGCACTGCCGAGAATGGCTGTGCAGTCCGACTCGGGAGTGACACGGTATCTGTCTCCTCCCGTGTTGAATCGACATCTTGCGATGACGCTGGAGTGTCCTCTCCAGTGAAGCTGAAGCTACAGAGCCTGGGCAGGGTGATATGGAGGGTCTGCTGTTGCCCATGCAGCAGACCCCCCCTCTCTTCGCAGCTGAAGGGTCCAAGGGAAAGACGGAGTCAATACAGCTTGGCTTCAGGTGCGCTGCAGGAGTTGCCGGTGTTGACTACAACGTCAAACCGCCTTAGGGACTCCGGCTCCGGATTTTCTGTCGGGGTTTACTCCCTTAGCCTTTCCCCTGAAGAGGTATGCCGCAAGGCAGCGGAGGTTTTTTGGAGTCAGAGTTTTTCTTCTCTGATGTGCCCTGACTGGAAGATCGAACCAGCGACACTTAGCTCGCAGGCCGCCGCTCAATCCACTGAGCCAAACCAGCCAGGGTATTCATAATAGAATACACCATAAAATATATGATTGCTGATGGGAAGGGGTGTGTACAGAGGCAACATTGTAGTAGTAAAAAAATATAATAAATGTCACTATAAAATAAAAATTGGTTTTATAAAATAAGAACATAACAGCGAGATGCTTCATCTACAATATCAATAAAATAAAAAATAGGATGAGGGCATATTCATAGTTGATACCTTTATGGAGTAGTAAGATGCAATGAAGAGCAGAATAAACTGGAGATTTGAGAAATGTGGAGAACATTTTCAAAATTTTTGTTGAGAAATGAGACTAGAATTGCATTGTTGGGAGTCCAGTGATATTGCATGACCAAGAATTCATTTTTATACCACACTGCCCAATTGTGTGCTTTTCCCAGGCAGCACTCGGGAGTTAAGCTGTAATCATAGGAAAAGGCAGGGAACTTGAATGCAGGAGGGTAGATTTGATTAAAATGGTTTGACCACAGGACAGAGAGTCGAGATGTTGGCAAAAGTGATTCAGATGGGAAAAATTTTAAAAGGCAACCATTATTAAAAGAAATAACGAAGATTTGTGGTTTCTGTCACATGTATGAGACTTGAGAATTATCCTGAAATCGCTATCCTGTAATTGACAGATCTTGAAGGTTGAAGCGTAGAGTATGTGTGGAAATGTGTTTGTACATGTTTGTGCTTATTCATAGACCTTTGGGTTATGTGATCCATGGCTTAATTAAGAGGGAGCAAAGCTTCTTTCTTGGATGATTAGCAATATAGGACATAGGGGACAAATCCCAACTTGCTTGAGGTTGGATTATGAGTTTGCTTTTGCACTTGTGAAGATGGTGTAGGTGTCTGTGGATGCATCATTCACCGTCCCGCTAGGAGAGAGAAATCACACCATATTAGAACTCATAGGAGGTGCGAGGAGCAGTCATGACACTGTTACACTCAGCCTGAGTCAGAGCCTTGTGGAAATGTCACTCTCTGGTAAGCTCCAGACCTGAGATCCAGACCCGAATGGGAGGTCATGGCTCTGGCTCCCTGAATGGCAGAGCAATCTGAGGCATTGTACTAACAGAATTTGCTAGAAATTGACTAGCTAGTGGTTGCCCAGCACTGCAGAAACCAGGTGCTGGGGGAAAAAAAAAAAAAAAAATTACTCAAGGAGCTGAATGCCAGAGAGGCTGCGTGGACGGCTCCGGCACAGAAAATACCCTGGGAGTTAAATACCCATTTTTTCCTTCACTGTTTTTCTAGTGCCCTCTGCTGCCAAAGCTTAAAAGTGTGTCAGTCAACAAAGTGCAAATATTATAATTAAAGGCCCGGCTCTAATTTCAGAGGAGGAAGTGAAGGGCACACAGGAACAGAGAACTGATAATTCTATAAATGGCAACTGCACCCGGTAATTTGTTGGAGCATCCCCAGGACCTTGCATTAAGGAAAATATAGTTTGAAAAGGGGTCGTAGTAACGTGGAGGAGCTGGAACAAAGAAGCAAACTTAGCAAAACAAATGAAACAGAGACATCAAGTATAAAAGAGGAACTGGAAAAAAATGTTGATTCAAAAGTCAAGGGAGTTTCAAAATGAGAGAGTAGTCAACACTATCAGATACCGAGAACTCCAATAAAATGAGAACTATATTTCACGCTTCAGTTGGAAGAAACCATGTTAGTAGACATCATGAGAGGGAGCTCTATTTTTAAAACAGACACATGGGGTTTGTAGTAAGTGAACTCATGTTCAAATCCCCACTCAGCCATTTGTCAACGGTGTGTCTTTAAGAGGGTTTTAAAAAAATCTTTCTGAACCTCAGTTTTACCTGGAAAATAGAAATGTTAATAATAGTCATACCAAATCCTATTTTTAAATATCAAACCATCTACTAGTGTTGAAACATATGTAAACTCTATTTTGTGCCATCGGTATAGTTTGTGATGATACTGAAGACTGAGTTTGAGTGCTAAGTGAAAGGGGAGTGAATGGAGCGTATAAACATAGAAGCGTATTTCAGTAAGGTTGATATGCACACAAAGGAAAAATCTGTTCAATTTAAGTGCGGCAGGTCAGAGGTGGGGGATTCAGTAGTTCCAACTTACTATGCAAGGCACAGGATTTAGAGCAATAAGACATTTCTTTGCATAAATCACCAAGATCAAGAAGTACTAGATGCCATTTACATTTGTTAATCAGCAAAAACTCCGAGCTTAAACTGCCATACATAATACAGCATGCAAAATAGTTGACATACCCCTACCTAAATCCACTACTCGGAGCTCAATCATGCTCTTTAATTGCCAAGCTTAATTTGAAAATAATTGTTCACAGCAATTAAGTAAATGCTCCAATTTCATTAACAGACTTTCTAATTAGAACCTACAACATAAAAGTGCTAATGTGGCTTCATTAGCTTTGATTTACTGTTTTTAATACTACCTTATTTATTCTTCTCCTTTTAAAAAAAAAATCTGAAACTGTGTCGAGGGTCAATTATGTTTGGTTCTTGCAAATATCAAGGGATAATTATTTCTGGACTAAGAATAAAGATATCTTATATTAAAATTTCATTTTAACTTTTTACATTAAACACATATTGGGACCAACATTTTAAAGCTTCCTTATTGTGGAATAGTTTAAAGCAATCAGTGAGAATTGCATTTGACTTGAATTGTAACCAAACAGGTTTTTCAAAATTGAAAATGCTCCTTCACATATGGTATCTGATTGTAAAAGAAGACAGTAAAAACAAAAGAAGTTTAATTCTTACCTAGCCCTATTGCAACTTTCTGAAAAGTGACTTAGGTCAGTAGTAATTTTATAATCTAAGACAGTGCCATTAAATATCCTCAGATATAATAAGTATTGTCTTCTAATGAAAAACGTAGGGGGGGTTGGTTAAGTTTTCTCTTCCAGTTTCGATCATTGACAATTAAAAGAGCTTGCCTATGTTTTCAAGAAAGTATTGCTATACAGCTATTAACAGCATGATTGTATCAAAGTATAAAAAAATAAGATTCCTTACTTGGCTCTAAACCAAGGCTCTGATGATATGGGAATCTTGAACATTATTTTGTAAGATTGCTGTTGCAGAGGGAAGAAAGCAAAGCCCAGGGATTATTTAATTCAAGTCCATTGCTTATGTATATATACAGGGTGGGCAAAAGTAGGTTTACAGTTGTAAATACACTAAGCAGAGTTTATTTTTGCATTATTATGTGTTAGTGTATGATTTTTCCAGGCAAAGAACTCTAAACTTACTTTTGCCCAAGCCTCCCACCCTGAATATACGAATGATTGTATGTCTGTCCCTCTACATGAAGACCTATACTATAGTAGATGCCCTGATAGGTCATGGGAATGCTTCCACAGTGATGACACTATTTTGTAGCATTTTTGTACCCTCATGCAAAGCTATGCTTATTGATTTTTAGAGAGAGGGGAAGAAAGGGGGAGACAGAGGAAAGAATCGTTGATGTTAGGTAGAAACATTGATCTGCTGCCTTGGTTGTCTCATGCATGCACCACAGGGACTGAACCCTCAACATAGGTATGCGACCTGACCAGAAATCAAATCCGCCACCTTTTGGGTTATAAGACTTCACTCCAACCAGCTGAGCCACACCAACCAGGACACCATTGTGTTGCTTTTTTTTCTTTTTTTTTTTTAAATCAGGTCTCAGTTTTTTTGGTGTGTCTGATCCCTGGGCTGTGAACTTGAACAGTGCTTCTCAGTGGTCCCTTTCCCTTATTTAGCAAAAGATGGAATGACTGAAAGGGGCTAGAGTTGGGTATTTCCCCTCCCACAGCTAGTCTGGTCTCCTATCAAAACCCCAGCAAGTTAGGTTCTGCTAAAATAGTTTCTCCCGAGGACAGGCCTTGTTAAAGAGAATAAAGTTCTCTGGAATATTCACTATGGTTTATTCCTCTTAACCCCTACCAGAGACATGAAGGGATTTTCCTCTGACAGTCACTTTGGGGACTTGGTAGATCTCCTGGAGGTAAAACTAACAAAAGTGTGCAAGGTCCTGAGAATGGGTCCCCCCACCCCAGAGATTTAACAGGCATACCTGTGCACAATGAGCCTCCAGCAATTCATCAATTATAGTTCAGGGTTTCCTACCCCCACACTGGTTCCTGTGGACACTTCTCTGTGTGGGATTCTGCTTAGGTCAATTGTGATTCTCTGTACTGCCTGTCTGTCTCGACAAGTTAGAGGACAGTAGTTTCTTGCCCTCTGACTTCATTTCTCAGACTAATCTTAGAGGAGTTGTTTATATTTTTGATTGCCAAGTGTTTGTTGTTGTTGTTAGAATAGAATGATGACTTCTGAGCGCCTTACATGCCAGATTGGAAACGAGAAGTACCTCTAGTGATTTAAAAACTGCATAACTTCTAAGAGAGCATGGAACATCGGGAAAAATGAGGATACCTCTTACCTTATGCAACAATGGTGACTCACAGGAACTAATCATGCCCTCAGTTCTCAATTTGGAGTTTACTGACATCATGAGAGATGTCCTGGCATTCTAGCTATGTTCAAGACAAAATGATCTCTACTTAGTGTATGCTGCTATTATTGATTCAATTACAATCACTTCCATATTTCTAGAACAGAATTCAAAACTAAACTTGTTTTCAAAAATGATTAATAAGTAGTGAACAAAATGTTTATCAAATTAAAAATAATGAACTTTGCTTGTGAAACTTAGGTAACTACATATTAAATTATTCAGACTTCTGAGAATTTCAATTTAAAGTCATTAGTTAATTACTGTGTTACTGATAACTGTGAAAACAAATAAATGCAATCTTATTTTAGCTGTAATATGGATGAATTCCTGGTAGATAAAAATGTGAACTAAATCCACCCAGTAAAAAAAAAAATATTAAAGAATAAAATTTTCTAAAGAGTAGTTGGTACTTAAGTCATTCCACATAATTACAAAATAGGTACAATTAGATAATTTAAGTTTTAGAAATGGCTCTAAAATTTAAAAAAAAAAAATCCTTATGTGGAGTTAAAATCTACCACATATATATTTTGTTGTGGGCATTAGAAGGGGGCATATAATTGGTTTGGTGATTGTTATTTTCTTCAATTCCTAACCCAAATGACATAAGAAGTAAAATAGGCTATTCTGCTAATGAAAATTTCAGTTAGGGGGAAAAAAAACTCTCAAACATTTATATCATAACCTGCAAAATTTTCCTATTAAAGTGCCAGTTAATAAATATACCAAGCTTTGGTGTGCCATGTAGTTTCTGTAACAAGTATTCACCTATGCTATTTTAATTCTAAATGGCCAAAGACTATTAATACTTAAATGAGTGGGCTTACATTTGTTCTAATAAAACATTCAAAAAAACTGGTTGCAGATATAACTTACAGTCTTCAGTTTGCCAGCCTTTTCATTTATATCACTCTACGTCCATTGTTGGGAGAGGAGTTGATGAAGTCTGTCCAGAAAAAGTCCAGCCATTGTTAATATAGTTAGAATGGTTGTGAGACATAGACATAGCCTGGCAGCCAAGGAAAGTGGAATGGAATGCACATGTGTGAACAATGACGACTTCACTGTACTAGTCAGTGGGGGTGGTAGATCCCACTGAGAGAACGTGTGTGCTGTGTGACCACCACGTTCAAAATTATTGAGTGAGTAGGGCAGTGAATCTGCATCAAAATTTGTGTTAAGCTTGAACATTCCTCCCTAGATGATTCTGAATGCCACAGCTATGGACAACTGGTGACTGACAGCTTTATCACAACATGCCCACTTTGCATCATGTCTCATGCAGAATATTTTGGCAAAACATCAAATCATCCAGCCCAGATTTGGTGCTTTGTGACTTCTGTTTTTTCCACAAAGTAAAGTCACCTTTGAAAGGGAAGAGATTTTAGATAGTCGCTGAGATTCAGGAAACTATGATGGGGCAGCTAATGGCAATTGGGAGAACTGTGTAAGGTCCGAAGGTGCCTACTTTGCAGGGAACTGACATGTCATTGTCCTATTTACAATGTTTCTTGTATCTTCTTCAATAAATGTCTCTATTTTTCATATTACATGACTGGATACCTTCTGGACACACATTGTATATTTAAAATACTGCTGAAAAATTAATATGGGTTACTTTGTTCCATTATCTTTGGATCACATTATTAAATTTCCATCTTTTAAAGTGCTTTGGACTATTTTTTCTGAGGATAAAATTAGTCTCATCTTATGGAATTTTAATTATGCTTCTTTAATTGCAATGCATTTATATTCAGAATGTAATCTTACATTTTTTTAAAGGTAAGCCTAACTAAACATAGGCAGAAGATGAGAATGTGAAAATATCTGGACAATGTTTTCTGAAAAGACGTTAAAAATGCTTTAACTTATCAACTTCGAATTTTTTTTTTAAATGTAAGTTCCTTTTACTTCAGTGTGTTTAGGGATGTAAGATAAAAAGACAATGCAGTCCTTAATCAGTAAGTAACCAACCTCATTACTCCTTGGTCTGTCTGTTCTCAAATGTTGCCCTCACTCTTTCCTCGTCCTGCTTTGGATCACAAGGAGGGAGACCCTCCCAGCTGCACTTTGCAAAGCTCTCATGCCAGCTGGTTGTTGCTGGGTTTGGCCAAAGAAGGCAGGACTATTTGGCCCACATGTCTGTCAGTTAACCTTGGACCTGAAATCGTGTGTCACTTCCTTCTCTTGGTCATCCAGTTTGACAGTAGCTACTTCTGATCCTTGTGATCCTTCTTTTGGCTTAGATCTCACATGACCAAAGTCACAAACCCATGCATTAAATTCTCACAGTTTCAAATACTTTCTCTGTGTTTTGCTTTCCTAGGAGCTTATGATTCATATAAGCAAAAAATAGATAAAAACTTTAGTTAAGTATATCTCAACCCAAGTTAAGAAAAATAAATATTTTCATTAGAATCATGTCAACTATCTGAATTAGGTTATCTTGTGATTATACTGAATCACTTAATTACCAAGTGTCCTTTAGAAAAGTTGAATTTTCTCCCTGGTGGATCTTTTTATTGCTGACCTTTATTAGAAGTCTAGGTTTTTAATTAAAATGTAATTAAACATCATAAATATAACATTAAAAATATTTTGAGGTAATAATTTCTTTTACTTTACCACTTCTGATTTAGTAAGAAAAGCAATATATTAAAATATGGTATAATTGCTTTAGTATCTATAATGTAATTTTCTTAAAATATACTCTATCTTCAAGATCAAACTACATCATAGGTAGCTACCTATGTTAAAAAAACAGTATTATGATCAACTACTTCATACGTATATGCATGAGAATATCACAAAATTAACATCTAGTGTTTCATTTCAAGCACAGTTAACCCAATTTGATGTGATGAAGTAAAGTGAGTTCTGTCATAGTAAGCTGTGTTGAGTTGCATAGATTAATCATTTTCTCTGTACCTCATTTATATTTTGCATAATATATGTAAGCGATGAGTTATAGAATAATGTGTAAATCATCTGGCATAAAGGTTTGCACTTAACAGATCTCGTTTTCCTTCCTCTGAAACAGATTGTCTTGGTGATGGTAAGTTTAACTGGAAAGTATAAAAGTCTAAATGTGCAACTTTTAAATTAAACTAAGATTAATTAATGTGATTTTCTGTATTTGTTTTATTTTTATTTGTGTTAATCAAAACAAAGTTGTTAGGCAAATCACATAATTTTTGGATCAGGATGCATTACCATTTCCGAAATGTAAAAATATAGTCTTTTTTTTTTAAATTTAAACCATGGATGCAAAGAGAACATATATGTTTTGAAAATATTTTCCAAATAGTTTTGTGTGATTTTATTCTAATTTTTAGCCTTTATTAGTTTTTCTTTTTTTAAATCAGGCTGATTAAAACTTACTGATAAAACATGTTTTAACAAGGAAATATTTTTGAACTTATTTTATTAACTTTAAAATGCATGCTTTGAGCTGCTTAACACCCTGTTGATGAAGATTTATCTTAAATTTAATATAAATTTATTAAACAAAACCTCCCTAATGCCAACTCTAACTTCAGGTCTGCTACACATAATTATCTCTTGTAATCATAGTTCAAACTGAATATTTTACAATGAATTGGTATGGCAAATAAATTCAATAACCATATGGCATATATAAAATTTCTATTCTTATGCACACCCCTGAAGTTAACATTACAGTCTATATACAAATATTTTTTTCATGAATATGCAGTTGGGACTTCAAAGAAAGATGGCAGGGTAAGAACTAGCTTCTAATTCAGTATCTTCTCTGAAAATTTTTTAAAGAAAAATTAAAAAAAGATATCTTCAGCAACACTGAAACTAAATAACAGTGACAACCACATACTATGATATAGTTATGATATTTGGTAGAATTTGCATCTAAATGAAGGACAACCAAAGCTAATCCATATTACCCATTCACAGGAAAATGGGTTGTGGTTCAAGAATTAGTCATCATCCATCTAAAAAGTTATATTTAAACATTCCTCAAAATGTGACTAAAGGCAATGGTGAATTAAGAGATTGGCCTCCTAATAGAAATGAAAGAGAATATATATGGGAATATTACACCAATGTCCTCTGACTTGGCCTGAACATTAGAGGAATGGACTCAAAACTATAGTCTTGAAGATGAATTGAGGAACATACTTGTGACTGTAAATTAATTAAGATCTGCAAAGTCAAGTTGATTTACCCTTTTATCCTGGCATTTCTGCAGCATTTCTTTCCTCAGTAATTGACCCCACCATTTTTCTAATTGCTCAAATGAGAATACTTATTATTATCTTTTATTCTTCTCTTTGGCTTGTTCTATACAACTTATTTCTGAGCAGGTCCTGTTAGTTCTACTCCCAAAATACGCCTAATAGCCACTAAATTCACTATTTACTCTCATTTCTACATTATCACGTCTCCAGTAGTCAGGGAAAAAGTCTTTGATCTTGTCTCACTCTTTACATATTTGCCTTCTCTAATTCATTACTCAAGAATAGCCTGTATCAACTTAATAAAAGCAAGCAACCAAATAAACAAATAAGGTTATATCTCTTTACTTAAACCCTTCAAGACAGATTCAGAAGGAATGCTAAGTCATTCTATGAGGCAAAATTTACTTTAATACTGAACTCAAAGACATTGCAAGAAAATAAAACTATAGTTAAATATTCCAGATAAAGATATATACAAAAATACTGAACAAAATATTAGGAAATCAAATCCAGCAATGTATAAAAGTCATTATGCACTGAGACAAGTGGGATTTATCCCAGGTATAAAGGTTGAACAAGACTGATTTAAATTCTGAAAATCAATTAATGTAATCCACAATCAAGTCAACAGGATAAATTATATGTGTGTGTGTGTGTGTGTGTGTGTGTGACACAACTACACCAAGAGATGAAAATTTACACACACACACACAAATAAATCTAAAACAAAATAAGATGATTCAAGAAAGTTTTTGGAGGTGATAGATTTATTACTTTGTGGTGATGGTTTCACAGGTGTGTGTGTGTGTGTGTGTATAAACTAATTAAATTTTAGACATGAAAGGTATACAGTTTCTCCTATATCAATTATATCTCAATAAACCTTTTTTAAAAAAAGCCATCCAGGTGACTCTCTTCTTACTGCTTCACTCATCCTAGCTTTGATGCAGCATATACCAAATACAAAGGAATCATATATTATGGGGGTAAAAAAAGGTATTTGACAAAGTTCAAGACCCATTAATAATAAAAACTTGAACAAACAAGGATCAGAAGGGATCTTCTTCAAGTGGGTAAAGAATTTCTACAAAAAAAAAAAAATATATATATATATATATATATCAGAGAAGGAAAACTCTGACTCCAAAAAACCTCCGCTGCCTTGCGGCATACCTCTTCAGGGGAAAGGCTAAGGGAGTAAACCCCAACAGAAAATCCGGAGCCGGAGTCCCTAAGGCGGTTTGACGTTGTAGTCAACACCGGCAACTCCTGCGGCGCACCTGAAGCCAAGCTGTATTGACTCCGTCTTTCCCTTGGACCCTTCAGCTGTGAAGAGAGGGGGGGTCTGCTGCATGGGCAACAGCAGACCCTCCATATCACCCTGCCCACGCTCTGTAGCTTCAGTTTCACTGGAGAGGACACTCCAGCGTCATCGCAAGATGTCGATTCAACACGGGAGGAGACAGATACCGTGTCACTCCCGAGTCGGACTGCACAGCCATTCTCGGCGGTGCAGATAGACTCTTAAGAAGCTACACCATCGTCTCTCGAGATGGACGGCTGCCGACGATATATATATATAGCCAATATCATATAATTCATGGTGGGAAACTAGATGCTTTGCACTAAAATTCAGAACAAGGCAAGGCTGTTCCAACTTAACACTGCTTTTTAAAGTTGTCCTGGAAATCCTTGCTAATACAGTAAGATGGAGGTAAAGGAGAAGGGAGATGAAGAGGAAGAGAAGCAGAAGAAGAAATAAAAGGTATTCTGACTGAGAACAAATAAATAAAACTATGTTTCTTCACCAATCATTTGATTATCTATACAGAAATTTTAAAGAATTGACCAAAAAAAATCCCCTGGAATTAATAATGGATTATAGTAAGCTTGTAGGATACAAGCTCAATATACAAAAGCCAAATCCTTTCCTATATATTAGCAATGAAAAAGTAAAATTTGAAATTAAAAATAAAAACACATTACATTTATATTCACTCTCCCAAAATGAGACATTAAGGTAAGAATTTGACAAAATATATACAAAATATATATAAAAAAAAACTACAGAACTTTGATTAATGAAATAAAAAGAGAGCTAAATAAATGGGGATTCTATGTTCATGAAAATTAAGGCTCAATATTGTCAAATGTCAGTTCTCCCCACCTAGAAATGTAGACTCAATGCATTTCTCAACTCTCAATAGGGGAGTGAATAAGTAAGTTGTAATACATGCAGACAATGGGATATTTTTTCGTGGTAAATGAAATAATATCATTGGCAGCTGTCCGTCTCGAGAGACGATGGTGTAGCTTCTTAAGAGTCTATCTGCACCGCCGAGAATGGCTGTGCAGTCCGACTCGGGAGTGACACGGTATCTGTCTCCTCCCGTGTTGAATCGACATCTTGCGATGACGCTGGAGTGTCCTCTCCAGTGAAACTGAAGCTACAGAGCGTGGGCAGGGTGATATGGAGGGTCTGCTGTTGCCCATGCAGCAGACCCCCCCTCTCTTCGCAGCTGAAGGGTCCAAGGGAAAGACGGAGTCAATACAGCTTGGCTTCAGGTGCGCCGCAGGAGTTGCCGGTGTTGACTACAACGTCAAACCGCCTTAGGGACTCCGGCTCCGGATTTTCTGTTGGGGTTTACTCCCTTAGCCTTTCCCCTGAAGAGGTATGCCGCAAGGCAGCGGAGGTTTTTTGGAGTCAGAGTTTTCCTTCTCTGAAATGAAATAATATAAGAGGCAACAAAGAGGAAACATAGAACATATTACTAAGTGAAAGAAGCTGACCCGAAGAGGCTACATACCTTATGATTCCAAGTATATTGCATTCTGGAAAAGACAAAACTATGAAGATAATAAAAAAAAAAATCAGCAGTTGCCAGGAATCACATGGAAGGAGGGATGAATAGGTGAAGCACAGAGGATTTTAACAACAATAAAACTGCTCTGTATGACTTCCATCATGGGTACATGTCATTATACACTTGTCAAAACCCATAGAATGTACAGCATTAAAAGTGAAACGTAATGTAGACTACAGACTTTGGGTGATAATGATGTGTCAATGTTAGCACCTTGATTGTAGCAACACACCACTGTGATGGGGGATTGCGATAGGAGAGGAAGCCATGTGTATGTGCGGTCGGAGAATACATGGAAAGTCTCTACTTTTGCTTAATTTTTTATGAGCCTAAAACTGTTTTCAAAAATAAGGTCTGTAAAAACAAACAAACAAAAACTTGGTTAGCTTCTGTGCACAAGAAGCACAATTCACCCATGATTACTCTCCTGACACGAAGCCAAAGCTGACCTGTCTAACTTGACTTCATTGCCTTGCACAGTATAAGAAAAGACAAAGCACTACACTCACTGGCTCTTTTCTTTGCCTGAAACTCCATTCTCATAACTCATTCCGTGACGGTCTCCTTCTCACCCTTTAAGCTGTAGCTTAAATGCCGCTTCCTTGAACACCAGCTCTTAAGTTATTTTTCCTATTACTAACCTTTCTTTTCTCCTACATAACAAAATCCACTGTATGTTGAGTTCTATTAAAATAAGTATCCTTAATAAGAAAGTTTTATTAAAATTGGTTTAAAATGAGCATGGAAATTATTTAAACACAAAAGTAACTGAATTAATACAGCTACAAAACAAATGTAAAAATTATAAGTAGGTAAATTTATAAGGCAATATAAATACTATTTATAATTATTTTATAATTTTTATTTTATCTTTTGAGGTGTGGACAAAAGTTTAATACTTTACCAGAAACAGATGTGCCTTAGGGTGAGATGTTGAAAGTATATGTATAAAAATATTTTATCTCATAAGGAGACATTAATACTGTTATATTTTAAAATTTTTGACATTACTAAATTGAGAAATAAGATTACATAAAAGTATAAAAACAAGTATTGGTACAACGATAATAAAGTAATTTTTTTTCAAATTCCTATATGTGTGCAGAGCATAGTGTGATATTAAAAACATTGTAGATTCCAACAACAGTCAAACATAAGAAAATACAGAGAAATAAAACTGTGAAGTATAAATCAAAATGACAGCTATCGCACTATAGGTACCATTTTTCTGATTTGAATTAAATTTACCATTAGCAGGAATCACCTTTATAATATAGCATAATAAAGTTAATATTTTAGTCATAAACTACTTTCACAGGGAAAATGAACGTTGTAATTAAAACCAATGAGAAGAAACAATGTCTTCTTTAATTATGGACAAATTTGTTCAAGTGCAAGATTTATTTCCTTTAATTGAGAGAACATGTAGTTTCAATATTAATTATAACATGCATTTTCAAATATTTTTAGAGGAAATACATCATAAAATATTCTGTTTCATATGTGTTTTTAGCAGAAATATTATAAACTATTAATATAATATGTAGCATACACAAAATGAATTGAATAAATACACTGCAGGACATTCTGTCTGTAATTTATATTAAATAAATATAAAATCATCAAGATGGTAGTTTTCAATAAAAGACATATCAGTCATGACGTTATTGTGAGAAGTAAAGACAAGAAGCTGAAGTGTTACTACTTTCTTACTACCTCACAACTAAGGGGAGCCCAGATGGAGCTGGATTTCAACCAAATGGAATAAACTAGTGAGATCACTCACTTCTGGAAGCTGATCCTGTCCAGAGAGCCATTCTGCAATGAGGGTAGGGTGACCCGTAGTCTAATTAGCTCTAAGCCAAGGTCAAGTTTTGAGAATAAGATTCCGTACGGAAAGACAGTTGCAAGGACTTAGGCTATAAATGAAATGGGAACAATTCTGAGTAGGTCAAGACAGGACCTTAGTGGTTATTGATGCTGCCTAGTTCCTGGAATGGTCTTAGGTGGAAAAAGTGAACTGGGTGCTGGTGAACCTCCTTTCCTTTACTTCACTGCAATCACCACCACTTGGAAGGAAGTCTTCAACGGGGAAAGCAAGTCCTCTTTCTCTTGAGATATTTTATAAAATGCCTTTGAGATGTAGACTTGCCACAGGATTGATTGTTCTCCTTGTCACTGCTGTTAAATAGGCCTCCGGACCTTGTCTCAGGAAAACACAATAGGGGGGCAATATGTAATTTTAAGAGCTCTTGGATGTTTCCTTTATTAATTAATCTTTGTGAGGGGCAAGCAAAATAAAGGCCTGAAGGGGAGGTGCTGATAGAAGTGTAGAAGGTGTGCATCTCAGCATGAGACAAATGGAGAAGAAAAAACAGACAGCAAACTTGACCTGGTTGAATTTAGAGATTATCAGACTGTGTGTGTATGTGGGGAAGAGATCAGAGTTTTATTTTCTTATACAGCTCTGTTATTTTTAACTGGCAGTAACAAATGTGTATTAATTTTAAAGTTTAAAACTCAAAGTAAAAAGAGAAAATGAGAGTTCTCACAAAAAATTGATTTGAAATAGTAACATTAAACTTGAAAACTGGCAAAAGTAGATTTACAGTTGTGAGTTTACTTTGGTATTAGTAGTTATTAATTATTATATTTATTGCTATTATTAAACTATTTTTGTCCACCCCTGTGGACAAAAATAGTGTTGGTTAATGCTTAGGCAGACAGGTATAAACATAAATTTTATAATAAATTTTAGTTTTCTCTCTGAGAGTATACCTTTGCCCTAATAACTTGAGAATCTATTATTTGTCTTAGCCATATTCAATGTATTCATAGATTTTCAGGAAGAGTATATAAAAATTAATGGACTGCTTATAATCACCAATATATTCTTTAGGGTAATATACCCAAATTAACAAATCATTGAGTGTATTCATACCATATCATTTCCCTTTTGCCTATGAAAAAGTCTCACACAAATTATTTATTTGTGCCCTCTGTACTAAGTATAAATCTATTGCAATTAACTAGATAATGTTTCTTTTTAATATCTATTTCATTGATTATGCTATTAGAGTTGTCTCAGTTTTTCCTGTTTTGCCCCCTTCCACCCAGTACCCCCATTCCTTCCAGCAATCCCTCCTCTTATTTAATGACCATGGGTCTTACATACAAGTTCTTTGGCTTCTCCATTTCCTATACTGTTCTTAACAGGTCCCTGTCTATTTTGTACCTACAAATTTATGCTTCTTAATTCCTGCACCTTTTTTCCCATTTTTCCCCTTCCCCCTCCAGCTGCTAACCCTCCAAATGATCTCCATATCTATGATTCTATTCCTGTTCTGGTTGTTTGCTTAAGTTTGTCTTTTAGATTCAGTTGTTGAAAGTTGCAAGTTTGTTGCCATTTTGATGTTTATAGTTTTGATCTTCTTTTTCTCAAATAAGTCCCTTTAAGATTTTGTGTAATAATTGTTTGGTGTTGATACACTCCTTTAGCTTTAGCATGTCTGGGAAGCACTTTATCTGCTCTTCCATTCTAAATGATATCTTTGCTGGGTAGAGTAATCTAAGTTGTAAGCCCTTGCTTTTCATCACTTTGAATATTTCTTGCCAGCCTCTTTTAACATGCAAATTTTTTTGAAGAATCAGCTGACCATCTTATGAGAACTCCTTTATAGGTAACTCTCTGATTTTCTCTTGTGACTTTTAAGATTCTCTTTCTTTAACCTTTGGCATTTTGACTATGATATGTCTTGGTGTGGTCCTCTTTAGGTCCAACTTGTATGGGGCTCTCTTTTAGCATTACCATAGGAATGCAGTTAGTTATTAATAAAGCAAAGAGAGCAAAAGGAATTACACATTAAGTTTAATAAACTGAGGAGCATGACCTGGCATACTTTACCAGGAAGCTACAGCTTCATAACCCAAAAGATCATAGCATTGTTTCAACAAGGAAATTAACACTCCTCCCTTTCCCACTCTGGTACCAGATTGTTGGGGGTAAAGGGGTAAACTTGACCACAGAGGCAGATAAATCAATCTAGTGGACGTAAACCTATCAAAATCCAGCAAAAGCTTTGGAAGTTGATTGATTCTTTTGTAAAAGCACCTGGTCTATCCCAAACCCAAGGTAATATAATCCCAAGGGAATAAATAAGCTCTCTTTCCCCCTCCTCCTCTCAGTGACTGGCACTTGTCCCATTCATTTGTGCACACTCTCACCCCAGAGCACATGATCAATGGGTCTATCAGCTACTAGGGCCCACAGCAGACTGTGTGGGATCCAAAGACTAAGCTTTAATATAGAGCAGAAACTCTGGACACTGGCTTTGTTTTGGCCTTGCTGAGGACATAGTTGGGCTTTGTGCATGGAGGGATGGAAGGAGAAGGGGCATTAGAAACCTAGGGGGCAGCTTCTATTTCCACCTGAATAAACTGCCTTGCCATACCACCTTGTCATACCATGACCTCTCGCGTGTGGCTCCTTGGAATGCTTCCATTGAGATCCTGCGGAAGAGCCTGATTTCTACTGACAACATTAGAATATAACTTTTGCGTATAAAGGAGAACTACTATACATTTTATTATGTTCAATAATTAAGATTTGGATGCTAAACAAAACAAATTGTTAACTCACTATCTTTATTTTTATTTAATTCTGCTTTACAGTTGAATGTGGAAGAAATAATTGCCAAATCAAGAGTAAAGATATAGCACAGATCATAAAATCATTCAGAGAAAAATGCATTTTATATTTATAAACTATAGATACAATTTCAAAAATAATCCCATTACTAATTTATTCATCATAATGTTTAATTGTCTCCAAACATTATGAAGCTATCACAACAGAATAAAAATAATCTCAGTGAAAACAGTTAGAATGTGAATATATGTTTTAATTATTTTTGTAGTAGTAAATGGTATTGACAATAATTTTATTTTATGCTCAAATTTTAGAGTAATTAAAATGTGATATGCTGTAATTAGTTTAATATTCATTGTAGTTAATTTCTTATATCCATAATATGTTGTTTGTTTTCTTTCAAAATTATTTTTTATGTTTAGATAGCATATTTTAAAATTTAGTCTAACTGAATATCATCTACCTATTTAGGGTTAAAACCAGAAGATTAATAATTAATACTACTCAACTATATTAAAGCAGTCTAGCATCAAAATGAATAAAACTTTGTCAGGTATTTTACAAATTTTAATGTATTTATATGTTTTAATACTTGCTTTGTATGAGTCTTTCTTATCATTAATTTTGTAATCTAAATTCTCTGAGGTAGGTATTATTATGAGGTGAAAAAATTGAGGTTAAGATCATAGAATTTATTCACAGTTACATAGCTTGTAGTCAGTAGACTTAGTATTTGTATCTTGGGTGCCCAACTAGTCTCATGAGAAAGATTTTGGAACAAACAACAATGAAAATGAAAATAACTAAAGGCAATGGGATACTTTTATTATTATGTTTTTGACCTTCAAGCTTTATCTCAGTTGAATCAATAGAAGGTCCCAGGGGGCATGGGCCTGTACTAAAATAACACTGGAGAAGTTGCCTTTGGCCCACTTCCCTATAGGTCTAAATTTAAATGGTCTTCCTCTTTTTCTTACCTTCTGACAGTGTGAACAGGAATGTGTGGAAAAAGATACGCCCTATGAAACAAGCAAGCTAGAAGACAATTGTACCAGTGCCTGGAATTCATATTCCTGTTTCTTTCAGCTCATCCCATATGTATATGGTCCAATGAAAGGAAGAAGTATGAGTGGAAAAAAGTAATTGCTTCCCCTGCCCACCCCCCCCAAAAAAAGAGAGAAGAGAAACAGAAAAAGGAAGAAAAAAAAGTTTTGAAGAACTTCAAATAAACTAATAAAGTCTACATCCTAATGGGAAGAGCCAAGAACAGAGGGACAACTTGGTGATCCATTTAAGAGAGAAGTTTAATGCAAAGAATACTGAGAAACTGAGAGAAGACAGAACTGGGAAAAGTGAAGACGAGAAACAGAGCAGGGCTCATTGTCACAAGGGAGGTTGACAAATGACCAGGTTTGAAGCCAGAAAGTTGAAAGTTGAAAGGATGTTTTTCTTACTTGCTTCCTTTTAAACATGGTCAAGTCTATCCCTGCAGTAATTTCAGGAACCGCCACAGAGACAGAGCATAAGGGTCAGTATGCAGGGGGTCTCTAGGGCACATCTGCTTGGGTTGAAATTCTGGTTCTACAATTTATTAGCTCTCCATCGTTCATAATTTGACTTAATTTCACCCTATCTAAACTTTCTCATATTAGAAATGAAAATGCTAAAATTTAAGGAAGAGGCTTGTGAATGTTAAATG
Organism: Furipterus horrens; assembly: GCF_987537825.1. NCBI lineage: Eukaryota > Metazoa > Chordata > Mammalia > Chiroptera > Furipteridae > Furipterus > Furipterus horrens. Next base: position 19,079,645 of record NW_028327175.1, read on the forward strand.
AGGTGGAAGAGTGCCCAATAAATATTAGCTATTACTAATACATAACTAATCTTCCCTGTCTTAACTTTTTTCTCTTTATAAGAGTTATCTATCTTAATCATATTCAACCACTTTTCTCTGCTACATCTACGACTCTTATATTACAAGAATGATTAAAAGCCCAAGTCCCCTGACGTGATATATGAACTCTTCTGGGTTCTGGCTGCCTCCTTATTTTTTGCCTGAAACTTTCTGCAGCATAAACCACTTCCAATTCCTTAAAGAGCATTGCTGCCTTTCATCTCCTTCCCAAGTTAACTAACTTTTCAGAGACCTTTATTCTCCACTAATTATTCATTTCCATCAATTAATTCTACCATTCATTCAACATCTCAATCAATATTGATATTATATAAAAATCTGTATTAAGTTATCTATTGATGCGTAACACACTTCTGAAAATTTAGTGACTTAGAAATGCATACACACATGTAATGTGTGCCATAGTTTCTTCGGGCCTTATTTAAGCGAGTCTTCTGCTACAAGTACTCTCTCACGATTATAATCAAGATGTCAGTGGGAAAGAGATCAGTTTTCAAGTTCACACAGCTCTTGGCAGAATTGAACTATTTTTCAGTGTTCGAGTGAGGGCCTTGGTTTCCAGTTGGCTGCTGGCTAGAGGTCCCCATTGGCTACTTTTTACGTGGCCTCCACAGCATTGCAACTGGTTTCTTTAAAGTCAGGTGTGAACCTACTAGCAAGATGAGAATTACCCTCTTTTTTGAGCCCTTTACAGGAAGGACCCCTGCTTGTCCAAAACAGACAAAGATAACTGGGATTACCATGTCATTTTATATCTATTTTATTTGTGTGTCTTATCCCACGTCCTTCAAGATATCATGGTCTGTATATTTATCTCTTCATGTTTGCTGCACAGTGGTAAGCACAGCATAATTATTAATGACGTGTTTAATCAAGCCTGCAATTAAATCTATAGGTATATAGCCATGTATACCTTTTCAGCACCCAGATAGCATGGTTTCACTATTTTGCACTTAACAGATATACATGGCGTTAGACACTAAATATAATAGAATGGTCTGGCTACAAAGAATGACATTAAAATTACAGTGTAGAAACTTTGAAGTATAATGTCCAAGTCCTCTAAATAAATATATTTGCGGTAAGAATGATAATATCTATAGGTATCATCTCTCGGGATTCCACTGTTTATTGTCCACCCAGAACTTCTATACAGTTGAGCTCTAAGTATTAATGGAAACTACATTGGCACACAAAACATGCTTATTGAATTCTTTAAAATATATACTTTATAATATTGAGAATAGGAAGTAAAAATGAAAAGCCATATTATGAACATATATAGGAAAATGCACATCACATTTTTCCCTTTGTACTATATTTCTGAACAAGTATCACCAATTATAAATTATCTTATAATAACATTATTTAGTTGGATCACTTTGTTTAATTTGTCATTGAGATCCTTTATTACAATTACCAGCTTATCACAATGTATTGGATCTAACAATCAGTATTTATAACATACAACTTTAGAGTTCAAGTTGAATGTCACAATTAAAGCTTAAAATTATTCATATCTGAATAAGTTATGAGCTTTGTATGATACTAAGAACAATAATTATCAAGTTGGTTCAAAGTAAGTTTGAACTATTACATAATTGAGTACGAAAAAGGTGTATTTTCCTGAACTATCTTGAATTTCCATGTTCTCATTACTTATTTCACTGGCTCCATGTGGAAAATTCCTCTTAGCCCGGAGTTAAGCCCTAGTTACTGGTAAGTAACAACCAGTAACTTTTTCAAGTAACGTTGGTGTACCATTTTCTGACTCACACCACATTTCTCCCTTTTTGAAAACACACATGCCACCATGCTTGGAACTTTGTATAGGTTTCTAAATACCCCTCCTCAAATTTCTGCTGCTGCTCCACAGAGTAGGTTCAAACATTTGCAGCCTCATAAACACACTTCCATGCTTAGTCTCTCACAAACAGTATCTTGAGAAACAGTCTTCTTGTTACATTTAAAGCAGAACTTCTTTTTTATTTCTTTTAAACTACTTTTTTTTATTTTAAGAAATAATTAAATTTATTTATTCTAAGATTAAAGTTTAAATTTCAATAATTTTTGTGCTTTGAAATAATTTATATAGGAAAATAGCTATTTGTCTTATTCTCAGAATCTAATTTTTAAATACAAATTAGTGAAAAGCGAACAAAATCATATTTTATTATTACTCTCTTTATGAATGAACTTTATAATACCATGCAATTAGAAAATGTGAATTGTTTTCAAATCCTAAATTCTTCAGTGACATTTTCACAATAGCACATTTTCCAGTGTTCTATATAATTGTGTTTTTACTTATGTTCGGTCATGTATTAAAACAATGAAATCAATTATTTTCATTTTGCACCTGGTTTTCATATAATGAATAATACCATTATTATAGTTAGAATGAAATATAGACATGGCTTTTAGTTTCTATAGAGAAATCATGCCATTGAATTAAACACAAGGCACGTGAAATCCTTCATCTCTAACTTAATTAGAATTTCAGTTTAGACTTTCAACAATCCATTAGAAATTAAATAAACTTTATAGATATTGTCAGCATTCTAAGGAATAATGCTTATTGTTCATTTTCACAATCTAGGTTGACATAATTTTAACTAAATAATTGTTTCATCTAGATTTTAGAATATTAAACAGAATTTTTTTAAAGGAAAGAAAAATTGGTATGCTGGTTTGTTGAAGGGAGAAACAAAAGTAGCAATAAAGTTTGTTTTCATTAATCTGATAAATAAAAACTCAAGAATTTAAAAAAATGTAAAATATGTATTTTATTCTATTTTGATGCAAAAATGTGGAGTTAAGCAGTTAAGTGTATTCAAGGTATATTTTAGGAAGAGATAACTTTTATACATATTTAAGTCTAATAGAAATATGATTCATTTTCAGTAATTTCAACATTAAAAAGGGATTATTATTAAATGTAGTAAAATAACATTTAGGATTATATAATTTAATTCAATATATATTACATTTAGATCCTTTTTAATACCTTGAGTATCTTCTCTCTCTCTCATTGCTCCTCTCTCTCAATCACATACACACAGACTCACACACACACAGACACACAAACACTAATCTAAGTTTTTTTTTGTATCTTTTTAATAAATTCTTGCAATGTTTTCCTTAGTTACTTTTTAGCTGAGGTGCTAATGACCTCAAGGAATTTTTATAGATAATTTATTTTAAACAGTTTGGATGTTTATTACATGATTTTATTAATTATATCGTCTTCCCAAAAGAACTACCATTACTTATTTTAATTGATTTTGCACTCCTTAAAGTATCTGCAATTGCTGAAACAAATATTTTATGTATTTCAGTCTATTGTGTCACTAACTCATCAATTTTGAAAAGCATTTAAAAATAAAAAAGAACAAGACACAACTTTTTATTCTTTATAATTATTTTATTATCCAACTTAAATGAAAAGCAGAACAATTAAAAATAATAAACAGAATTATTAGAAAATATAAATTATTGAGTGGATTTAAAAATATGGGGTATGACTAGGGATCACAAAGTAACAAATGCTTTAGTTACATAAAATTTAAATTTAGATTTTAGAAGCTACATTTTGAATAACATTTTCATGAAGTGTGTTATTTTTCAGCTGACTGTATTTCACCTGAAATACATAATGCCATTTTAAAGATTAAGTATCTTGTTGTATGGCAAAACGAATTCACTTTTCAAATTATGCACATTAAAATAATGAAAAGAAAATAAAATAAAAATTCTGTCATAGACCTACTATCTAGTATGTAAATCATTCATGTAAAATGTCTCCTTTCCTTAAGTATTTTTTTCATGCACACTTTGTATTTAATTACATCTAGCTATTTCTTTATTTATCTGTTAAGTTTTCATGAAGATCTTTAGCTAATTTTTAACAATATATCTATTTGTTTCACTTGCCCCAGATACAATGTAAAAGCAAACAAACTCTGAGATATCAGAAGGCAAATATCTTTTTAGTGCTTTATTTGAAAATTTTCTGTGACCCTAAACTTAAGTCACATATAGTTTGTCTGTGACTCTTCGGCAAGAAAGAACTGTTTCATTGTTATCGTTGGTGGTAGTGGTAGGGGTGCTGGTTATGAGAAATGTGAGATATATTTTACAACAACAAAAAGTAAAAATAAAAGCAGTTCCTGAGATCATACTAATAATTGAGTGATGATAGTTCCCTGGCATAGGTCCCTTTTATTCTGAGTATATAAAAACATATATAAATATGCCACTTTCACTCAGGCTTGGGTGATCAATTTTATGCACACCTCATAGTACTACTAGGAAAGTCTCATAATAGCAAAATTATTCATATTTACAAAGGTCTTCTCATTTCATCATTATATGTATTATCTTAAGGACATTGCGATGCAGGAAGGAAAAGGATCATTATTCTAAATTGACCCACAAATTATTGCACGAGTAATGAATCCAACCAAAATCGTTAACTCCAATGCCTTTTTGCTCTTCCCATTATAAAATACTGTTTCGGTTGAACTATTCCAAATATCATCAACTTCTTAACATATCAAATTGCATTTGTTAGAACTTATAACTGTAACAGAGACCACCATCTTAAGAAAATTTTAGCAGTGTCTCATAAAAGGGGAAATTAATAGAGAGATAATGATAAGGTTTTGAGATCTGTGCTCTACTATTCAACTATGTCTAAAAAAGATGTCAAATTGGCTTAAATTAGGCAAAGTTTAAAATATAGTTTTTTTAAGATAAATGGGCATAATGAGGTGAGTTACATGAAGTAGGTCTTGATAAAATAATTGATTAATAAGAAAGGTGTTAGATTAGGTCAATAGTGTATTGTCCAAGATAATTTGATCTCCAGGAATTTCCTGAAGCAAGCAGTTAAGTTGTTAACTGGTATATAGCCTTACCTTTCTGGACAAGTGTTTCCCAGACTAATTGGCTTAATTATCAGTTTCTCCTTGTGCTCATCCATCTGCCCAAGGTGAGTGACCCCCATCATCATTTGGGGGCCTTACATTGCCAGATCTACTGGGCAAGGCCCCTGTTGCTCCTAGTGATGATGATGATGTGCTACAGAATTATATATTTTAGAGTTAAGTTCAAAGAAGAAAATAACTTTGAGAGCTTTTAAAATCAGGGCTTCCTTTTTTTGGTAAGAGTAATGGGTAACAAATTGAGGCATTTCCCCTGTAATTTGATATTGTAAAATTCGGTATCATTTAGGAACCAATAAACAAGAAACTATTATATGGAGACCAGTAATGTTTTGTTCAATTCTTAAATAAGTAAGTAACATTTACTGTTTCTGTTTTAACTATGAGAAGAAGGAAGTTCAGATATGCTATCTAATCTGCTCAGTGTTATTCCAGTAGGGAGTGAAAAACTCAGAATTTGAACCCAGACCAGTGTGAATCAAAAGCCCTATAACAAACACTGGAATAGAAGACACAGTAATAATCTAGATTTACCCCTTGAACTTATACTTGCTTTTTCATTAAAAGATACTTGGACTTAGTTTAACTACAAAAGCATCACCTAGATAAAAGTTTGACTGCCTGATTATGCATATGAGCAACATGCCATAACTCTGGGAATTTGGTTATCATTTCAAAGATATGATTTGACATGGCATGGTAGCTGAGGGAATAAAAATTCTTAACACTATGGAATAAACTCCCATCTTTGTGCCTGGGGGAGATGCATCTATAATTGATTACTCAAGTTCCAGCTGTTCTCAGAATTGTGTCATTGAAGTCATGAATTATTTGCTAAATCAAATATGTGGATAACAGTTAAATCAGCACAGTGAGCTTATTTATGTGCTGCATCATTTCTTCTATAGACATGCCTGTCCAAACAGAAGATATATATATATATATATATATATATATATATATATATATATATATATATATATATATATATACTTATCAAAGAAATTAGCTTAAAATTATTACAAAAAATAGAGAGAACAAAATAAAGACACAAACAGAATTCCATTATGGCATGGATGTCAAGATGGCTTCACAAATGTTCAGAGACATTTGCTTGAAAGATACTTGCAAAAACATCTTTGAGACAATTTTACTAAATTATTTCACTAATTTTCTTAGGTATTATTATTTCAAATCCATCTCCTTGAATCACAAATAAACTGGGAAAGCGAGTGAGGCTTTGTATACCCGGATGATTGGAGACATTTTTGCCAATTTTCCAAAACAGATTCCCTTAGGCATTCCTTATGTAGCCTCTATTAGGAAAGGACTTCTCACTTTTAATGTGCATATGAATCACCTGAGGATATTTTAAAAATTCAGTAGGCTTGAGGTCAAGGCTGAGATTCTATAGCTGTCTCAAGCTCCCAACTGATGAGTCCTTGAAATGTGGCTGGTCAGAATACAGACGTGCTGCACATCCAAAATAGACAGGGAATGTGGATGGCATGTGGATTATCTCTGAATAACACTGTTTAAAAAAAAAAAGGAAAGCTGGGAGAGTTTCAATTTTGCAAGATGAAGAGTTCTGGAGGTGAGTGGCATTGATGGATGCACAGTGACGTGAATGTACTTAATACCACAGACTGGTGCATTTAAAAAATGGTTTGCATGCTAAAAAATTAAAATTAAAATTAAAAAAATATAATAGGCAGAAGATTTTGAAATCTTAGTAAAGAGTTTTTATAATGATTAATGTTTACTAGACAATGTTACGGCTATATTTGATTGAATGGCTACCAAATTTTTCTTTCAAATAAATAATTGTTTTACATTATATTTTCTATCCACAGCCCTGGTCTCAGTAAAGGGTCAAGATTAGAATCTGATTCAGTGGGACTGAGAAGGGATCTCAGTATTGTCATACTTTACTACTCATGCATATTAATAACACTATGTAAAAATATTCCCCGTAGGATTGTTCATTTCTTGAATGCTGTTGTATCACACACAGTTAATAGTTTGACTGGCAAATAAGGTCATGTTGGTTAGTTATTTGCAACACACTATCTTGAAAGTACAGCCATCCTGTGATCATTATAGTAAGTGATACAGTGCAGGGAAAATATCAGTTCTGAGACACTAGATTTTCTAAATTTAATATCAAGTGAGCTTATGTAAAAAGTCATAATGCTCCTTTTATTCTGGTGTTATTATGAGGAATATGTGAAGTCATGTCATAACTCTTGCTCAAATATATGATCATTGCGCCTAAAACTTAAGAATGATAAAATGCAGTTCATTGGAGTTTTGTACAGGGAATCTTGAGATGATAAAATATTTTGTAATTCTCAGTTATGAATGACTCCACTGAAATGGAAAAGTTTGCTTTCAACAAAGTAATACTCTTCAAATGCACAGAAACATTTTTGCTACTGTAATCTATCACAAAATGCACAGTATTATCAAGATCTATGTAGTATACAGTGGAACATGGTTTATGTGTTCACAGGTACATAATACATTTTAGACTGCTCTGAAGTAGTATGTATTGCTCCCTTACCAGATATTAAGGGGACTCAAAACTTAAGTTACAATTGTTAGAAATTTGGATGTGTGGTGTTTTCTATATAAGAGGTTATAGAATGCAGTGATTATGATCAAGATCCCTAGAGTCAAAATACCCTATGCAATTTACCTTTTCTGTTAATTAGTATTCCTAGCTCTTCAAGTGGGGCTAATAGTAGTACTTACAGAGTAGTAAGGATAAAATAAGTTAAAACTGTAAACTATCTACAACAGTTTGACATATAGTGAGTATCTGATAAATATTATTATTTGATACTAAAATGTTCTTAATTATGCTATGAAATAGTAACTGACATAAAATATTTAATGGCCCAATGCAAATCTATAAGTAGTTTAAAAAGTGTGCATTCTTCAGCTTATTTTTTGTTATATTTATACTGATGAGAAAATGTGAGGATGGATATATTCTGTTGTCTTTAAACAAATAACATTACAATGTTTTAAAAGTTTATTTGGAAACATTTCTCTTTTGAGTGAGAAAAAGATCTTAGTGTTTCTTACAGTTCAATTTTCTACCCAGAACATAGAATATCATTTTATATGATAAAGTTGAAAAAGTATCTTGTGTGAACCAACTACTTTACTCAATTTTAGCAATACATTTCATTACCTTTGGATATTTGAAAATATATTACATTCTTTTCAGTTTAAGTCTTGATATTATACAATATATAGTATTTCCAGTGTAATCTTGAACATATGGGTCTGCATTATTTATGTGCCCTGATGTATTAGCACTCAATAATCCATTTCCACCTGTGTAACATGGTTGTTTTGTTTCAATATTTTAGCAGTCCCAGTGTGCAATACATTCTGTTATATTCCATATATAAAAATTACAAAAATACATTGGGGAAACAGACATAATGGCCAAATGTCGTGTGGTATCTCGGGCAGGATCCTGGCTCAGGAAAAGGAGACTAGGTCAAAACTAAAGAAATATTAATAACTTATGAACTTTAAGTAATATTTCTGAATCAATATCAGTTATTTCACTGTGGCAATTATATGATACTATAGCATATAAATTAGATTAAAAATCACAACTAAGACCAATCCTCTACCCCTTGGACCCTGAGAGTCATTTGGGTTCCATGGGGAGAAACATTCCATGCATGTCACTGCCAGATGTGGAGCATCCTCTGTGGCCTCAGACAAGGAAGTTCTCTGAAGCCTATTCTCAACCTCTAAAAACTCCTTTTGGACTTTTGTTGTTTTTGCTTTGAATCCTTGCCTGTAATAAATATTAGCAGTTAGTTTTACCTCCCAAATCTGTCACAACCAAAATGGAAACTTTTCAGTTCTTTCCAAAAAATTGAGATCAGAAATGAATATCTTCCTGTTATGAATGTCCCTGCTACAGTTTGAGGAAAATACATTGTAAGTTCAAAAAGCAATTATCAATAATTTATTTTAATTTTTTCACCATAAATTTAACTAGAGATATCTGCACCTGCCCATTTAACCACAGTATACATTATGCATAATTATGATGCACTAATGTATAAAGAAAAGCTGAAGTTGTAATGGCATTCATGTCCATATCCTAAATATATACTCGTAACTTTGACATGAGATACAGGGACACTCCTGGATAAAAGTGACAAACTCAAACCTAGTATTTGTCTATGTTCACAAACATACAAAAAAGAATAAAACAAGATGTCTCAAGAAGAGTCAAGAACATAATTATGTTTTATAACACACCTAGGGAATGCCACAAACCTATCTCTCAGAAAGGCACATAGTTTGGGCCCTTAAAAGTTGTATTAAGAAGTTTAAATAATTATTGCATTATTTACTTTGTGATAGAAGCATTTAAACAGTTCAGTTAATCAGTTTATTTGTCCAGTTGCAGAATGTCACAAGTCAAAGAGTAAAATACAATGAAGTAAAAGACAGGAGGCTTCTCATAAGAATTTTGCATTTTTTAAGTATTGGCTGCTGGCTTCTCACAAAGGTTAACAGAACCATCTGTTCATCAGAGTTAAGTGAAGTGAATTACATTTACTGCCTTAAGTGAAGGCATCTTCTGACACTTTTTAAAAGGGAATGGAAAATGTTAAGTATTGGGTTTTCAAGTCTGCACTCCAGTGGTTAGAGGTGGATCTTTAAAGAGAGGAACTAACTAGCATTAGGCAAAGTTTCTGAAGTCTATGACACAACAAATTCTGATCAATAAACACAGTGATGCCAGGGTCCTGAAACCAGACTCACTGGGCAAATGATTGCTAAATAAGCAAGCAGTTGTCCCAGAAAGTTTCAGACTTTTCTGAAGGAAAGAGCAGTTATTTATTGACTAATCATTTTATCATTCTGAACAAAAACTTTCTGCAACAAACATTTAAGTTGTATTATCATAGGAGGTATCAGTTCTCAGTAGAGAGATACAATTCGAGTAGTAAAAAGCATGTGTTACAGCAGGGACTACTGGGAGACTTCTGCTCAAATTCAGTTATGTGCGCAGGTGACTGTCTATTCCACAGAACATGCTGTGTTCGGTGCTGTCTCCCATACACGAGCGTTAGAAAGATGGTCTCTCACTTTACAGATCTTGCAATCTATCATGCAGGTAAGTTAAAAGGAAATTGCAGTGTAGGGTGACAAGTGTTTGACAGCAGATTTACAGGGATACAATGGCAAAACACAGGAAAAACACACAACCCAAATTTAGAGGGTTTTAGAAAGCTTCTTGATGGAAGGAATGGTTTGAATGGACTATTGTAATGGAAGCTCAGGGAATCAAGGTAAGAAATGAAAATATAATAAATGCAAGGACAGAACCTTGGAAGAGAGCAACTTTTAGAATAAGAGGGCTTAACGATAGCAAGAATATTGATTGCCTTAAACCATGAATATAAAGTTCTCTTTCTAGAACAGTTTTATAATTACACTTACATACTAAATTAGAAATTTATATCTGTTACTTCCACATGTTATAATATATATGTTACATATATATGTATATATCACCTTTATTATTTATCACTTCTACAGAAGGCCAATGTATGATCTGTAAATGTACATCTAAATAGTTCATGTAAAATATGTAAATTTGTTTCTGCTCAGATTTAATTTCATTGTAGACTAGTGATGTTTAGCTCTGATTTGAACTTGACATTTCTGAGAGGTATCGATTTAGCAATGAATATAGAATCTTTTAAGCCAATTATTTTATCTTTTATATTCTGGCAATACTACAAGTATATAAAATGCAGTGGACCCAATTTATAGCAGAAATATCAGAAATCTTTAAGATAGTTTGAATTATATTCAAGTTGTATCTCTTTTTTTGGTTCTCAGGTCATTCAGCCTGTGTTCAGTGTGAGCTGCATTATATTCAAGTTGTATCTCTTTTTTTGGTTCTCAGGTCATTCAGCCTGTGTTCAGTGTGAGCTGCATTTTTTTATGCTATTTGTGTCAATGTGAAAAAGATTAAGAATGTGTTCCTCTATTGCTACATATTTCTAATAACTCTCAGAAGAGTTTCTTCATTTTCCCTAGTGATTATAAATTTGTATTTGTGAGAAATTTAATATTCTCAATTCTTGTGTGCAGGGATGCTTCCTTTAGCACTGAAAAACCTGCATGTTTAATGATTTCATTCTTGTAGTTTTCTAGCTACTAACAAACTCTTATTTTTAGACAATATCCCATATCAGAGAGTCCAGAGTCATTATTCAAACAAACAAAAAAAAATCTATTCACAGGTCCAACTAAATATACTTTTCTCCAGTCAACCAAGTAATATTTTTGTCTGATGATGCTGAATTTGAGTTTTAATTTTCTCTCACTCAAAGAAACTTAACTCAAAAGTGAATAATAATTTTATTTCAATTTTAGTCAAGTACTGGGATATTTATTATGTTTAAAATCACATTTCTATTTCATAGAGTGTGACTCCTAATACATTAATTTTAAAAATCTTTTTAAAATGTTATTTTTGCTGTTACAGATAATGATTTAATGACTTCATAACAGAAGATGAGACTTCATTGGGGATCATGGTGACTTCTTAGTTTGGGGTGAATAAATTATCTCTGAAGCTTTTTTCTTCACCCAAAGAGCAAAACTAGCATCAGGGTATTTCATATGCATAAAGAATACCAAGATTTTTTTTTATTATTTCTAATCCAATTATTGGCAGAGAAATGTGCCACCATATCAAGAGACATCTAGGGCCTTTCAAGTGTTTAAAAGGAACTCAAAAATTGAAATGACTCTTTCATGTTGTCTAATATACTCAGTGGATGACAAGCAACTTGCTTCGCGGAGAATTATCTAAATTTCCACCCAAATACATGATGACTAGAAATAGCAGAGATGTTAATTGCTAATTCTTAAGGACCTATTTCAAAATATTAATAGAAATATTAAAGTTTCCAGGGTGGGACCCATCATCTAACAGTGGAAATTTATTGCTTTATTTTTTTCTATTTTTTATGTCAAAAACACTAAGGCATATAATTTCATCCCATTCCCTCAAAGTATAGTTATTAATTTTTTCAATAATGTTAGGTGTTACACTGCTTTATGAAGATTTTAGTTGGAATTGAAACAAAATTTATTTCCATAGTAAATTTATGTATTGCATAATATAAAGCATCAATAATATATAAAATCATAGATACAAGAAAGAAAGCATCAAACCATAGATATGAAAAACTGAAAATAACATGAATAATAAGTACTGGACTGTCAGTTAAAAGACCTCCACTGGGTGTTTCTTGCATGGTGGGTATTTGAGATTTTTTACAACCAACTTCTGTACTCTGGTGAGGGTAAAGTGAAAGCTCTGTGGACTAAGGAAGGCATGGGAGATAAAACAAGGCAGTCGAGGAATAAAGAAAATCTCCAAGAATCCTGATAAGACATAAAAAGAGCTTTACTGGGTGAAAGAAACAAGGTTATAGAAAGTCTAAAATTTTAAGTGGAGAGATAGTTGAGTATCTTTATTACAGAGAGAAAGCCCATTAAGAGAGAGATGACTAGGGACGTTAATTATTAGAGATGCGTGATCCCTATGATGAGGTTACAATTTTGATGAGTGGAGATGGTTTGAAACAGTAGAAAATTAGTTAAAAAACAAAGATGACACAGATATACAAGAATTGACATAAACTGTTCAAAATATCATGGCAGTGAATTTGATATCCTGTTTCCCTAATGATGTTTCTTTTCTCACAACCAAGAATATGAATGTTGGTAAAGAATATATAGGTACAAACTAATAGGTAAATTTGAATTCTGAAAATATAGAAAACACTCTATAAGGTAGGAAGGAAAAAAAGGCCCTTTCCTTCAGTGAAAATATAATCCAATTGGGAATAATCAGCTAAAATTAATTTTAAAAACAAGTAGTTCAACAAAACAATGAATATTTTTGATTTCCATATTTCATATATAAGTAACAGTTTATGTATCTAGTTTGTAGATAACCTTCCTTTTACATATCTATTTAGTAGACGCATTTCAAAAGAAAAAATGCATTCCCCATGTATATGCAACAGTATTAACTGAAAGCCCAGTTTGCCAAGGGGTTTTGTCTATCCTGCCTTAATTAATAGGTGTGAATCTGCCTCCTTTCTGGTTGACAATTCTGTAAAATCAGAAAAAAACTTTAGTAAAAATAAGACTCTGAGGTGTGGTTTTAGGTTATTACCATCAGGTGGCAATGTTTGTAAACATAGAATATTTAACCCATTGAACTAAATTCAGCCTGATTTAACTAATATTTGAAAATAACTCATAAAATAATCAAGCTAGAGTTTACAGGGATTGGATAGTCTACAGAATTTTTAAGTTAACTATCACCTTAAATTATTACAAGAGCAATTAAATTCCTAAGTGGGGAGAGCAGGGCCAATAAAATGGCAGTAGTACAGTCAAGATAAGATAAAGTATCTAACACAAAATTGAGTCACTCATGTCAATCAAGATGGCTGCCAGTCAGCCGTGACACTCTAGCTCAAGAAGGAAACTACTTAAGTCACCCTAGACACATTTGGCAAGGCAATACCCCTAGAATATCTGCACATGTGAACAGAACAGCTGGATCTGTAGAGCGGGGCCACCCTTACATAGGCTCTTGGGGAAATTCCCACTTGGCATCAGGGGTGTCAAGACACTTATCAACAGATCCATAAGTGTGGAGCACACCACTTTCCAGGTGTAATTGAGGCAGGCTCCAGACCACTGCTGAGACAAAGTTCCACACACAAGGGTGCTGCTCCATGCCACACTGATCTCCCATGGCATTAGCTGCCGGAGGCTCTGCCCCGCTGGACTGAGGACTATGTCTGCCTTGCTGCCCACCTGGCTCTGGAGATTCTTCCTTGTAAGACTCTGATAACGCCCTTGCTCAACATTCTGTCTCCTGGACCTGCAGCCTGAGACTTTATGACTCAGGTTCGTTATGCCCCAAGTCTCTCGTGTGATTTTATTACTGATTGTTTCTGAGTGATTAGTATTGTTATTTGGTTAGTATAGATTTGGATTAAATCTACATTAATAAAAGCTGAATGAATTTGAATTAATAAAACTTGAGTGCATAGCTCCCTGTTATTTCTCAGTACCAGTGTCACCTGTAGGATCGGTGGTCATGTAAGCAGCTGGGCACATTCAATATTTAAGGCCCCAATCAGACAATCTGAGTGGAACCCAAGGCTGGCTTATAGGAAAGACTATATTGCAGACATATGCTCAGAACTCTCAGATTGCTTCTTGCTGTCCCTTTTGGTAGCAATCATGAGTTGATATAAACTGGCATTGCAAGCCTGGTCTCAGTCATTCCCAGTAGCTCTCTTGAGTGTCCGTCTACTTTTTCAGCTGTTCTTGCCAATACAAGATTTGACTAAAGCTAGCAAAGTGTCAACATCTTCCTGCTAACCCAGTGTCCTACTTCACACCTCTTTTTTCTAAGTAATGATCAATCTCTCTATCTATGTGACAGGGAGAATCTATATCTTCCAGAGCCCCAGTCAGCTAATAGACAATAAAATCGATTTAACGCTGTTTCCTTTTGTAAAAGCAGTTAGGTCATATCTCTGTGAAGTGAACAAAATTCACACACACCCACACAAACACACACACACACACACACACACACACACCACGTTTTTAAGGCATGCACTTTTCCAAGCTTTATAAAAATCTGTGTAATGTTATTATAATGATTTAATAAGGTAATATTATTAACAAAATATATTTATTTCATTTTTTATTTTTTTAAACTGCATATTAAGTTTTAAAATTTAATAATGGTATTCTCATGTATGAATTATGTATTTCTATAAGGTAAGTGAATAACATATTTTGAAAGTTACTATCTTATGTAAAAACAGTACTGGTGAGTACTTGTCATATGTTTGACAATATGGGAGGCTTATTTATTTAAATTTATTTTCTCATTTAATTATCACAGTGAGAAGATGGGGTTGGCTTTATAGATCCCATTTTATAGGTAATAAAATGGATGTTGAGCTTAATCTTGAAAATTATTCAGCCAATAAAGGCCTGTGCTGTGTTGCAAACACAAGTTAGTCTATCACCACACTTATGTTTCTATTCATTTTGTTATACTTTGAAAATATTGCCTTATACATGCCTATTTTTTTCTCAGTGAAGATAATCATTTTTTAATTTAATCTTTATTGTACTTTTTTTATTGTTCTTTCCCTATTATTGTCATACAGATGAAGATCTTCATATTGTAATCTCTCACTCAGCATATACTTTGTTTTCAATGTGAAAGCAATTGCTCATTGAGCACACACAACAAATTCTCCACACTTTGAAAACTAATTTTAAATATAACTCAAGTTTCCATATTTTAATAGGGTAATGGAGCTAGAAAGCATGAGTTGAAATGTTTGAAAGCCCTTTTGTTTGGTTTTAGTTTGATCTTAAGTTTCAATTCACAAACTGACAATCAAGTCTACAAGTATAATTTCTTATCTTGAAAAGTACAGTTATGTTGGTGTAGTAATTCCTGTCAATTCTTGTAGATTAATAGTTATTAAAGAGGAATAGTTTTATTAAAACTTTTTTGGTTTTCACTGTAAATAGGCCGTATTAGCTGAGAAAATATTTCACAAATGTGCTAAACAAAAAATGTCATTATGTTGATTTCAATAGTTTCTTGTAATTGTCATTTATAAATATATAGTTGGTCAAACTAGTTTACATGCTTATTCAGCTTTATTTTTTTGTATTCCAGGCATATTCTAATTGTGTATTTAGAGTAATGTTTAAGGTTAATATGTTGATAATAAATGTAACAAATAGAATGCTTTTATGTGATTCTTGAGGAAAAAAAATCATGGGGTAGTCTACATAGGAGGGGATTAATTGTTTGGCTTTTTAAAAATATGAAAATCAAGAAATACAAATTGTATCTAGGGAGGAAGATTCTAGGAACTTAGATTCTCAGATATTTTAGTACATCCAAAGAAATTAAGAAAATCCATACAACTAAGGTTAGCATATTAGACAGATCACTACAGCATTATATAAAGCTCTGTTTAACAAGACCCATGCTAGAAGTCTAGATAACTTTTTGATAAGCTATTCAATTCTGATTCTAAAGCCACAGTGGTGTACAGTCTGTGCATTTTGCACACACAAATGTACTTCTGAGTTAAGCATACTTTTTAAAAATGATGCCTCACAAATAAATATGGCTTAATTTTAGCAATAAGGTTATGTAAAGAAACAGTATTAGTAATATTATTATGAAATTTTTCTTTTTTAAAAATATCACATGATTTACTATCTAGCCAACTGAGCAACAGATGGAAAGATGGATAGATAGATAATAAGATAATAAGTTATAGGTAAGACTGATACAGATGCAGATAGGTATTGATGGTGTGGATGTAGATATCCATCTCCTTCTCTAGGCCTACTTACAATCAGAAGTCCCGGTTCCCCTGCTTTACTTCCCTTTCCTGTTATGAAGCAAGACTTTTGAGACCCCAGCTATTACTTCCATATTAATTTTCAAAAGGCCTATACCTAGATTTCACTTCCATCACCTGCATCTGAGTTTAATACTTATTTGAATTTATTACCTACAGAAGGTTTAAGTCTTTCTTCTTTATCTCAAACTGAAAGTGCTAAAAGATATTAATTACCCTTTTAAGACTGTGTGCCATGTTTTCTGCCTCTTTCATTTTTTTCTTTTGACAATCACTTTAGATAAAAAGCTATTAGCTATTTCTAATTCAACCTTCATTTTCTTTTGGTCGTGTAATATTAAATTAAAAAAAAAATCTTGATGCCTAAATCCAACACAACTTATTGTCTTACAATTTGGAGGTCAAAAGTCCAAAATGAGTTTCATTGAGTCAAAGTCAAGGTATTGGCATGACTGAGTTCCTTTTTGAAGGCACTACAGAATATTCCGTTTACTTGCCTTTCCCATCTTCAAGAAACCACTCACATTCCTTGGCTTGTGGCACTTCTTTCTCTATCTTAAAAGTTAAGAATGGTGGGTTCGGTTCTTCTGACGTTAGCATCTCTTTCTCATTCTTATGTCTCCCTCTACCACTTTTAAGTTCCCTTGTCTTTGAATGGTGCCCACCTAGGAAATAAAAAATAATCACCCTATTTTATGGCTAGATGGTTATCAGAGTTAATGTGGATATCTTTCTTGTTCTGTCAGGAAATACTGCCACAATCCCCAATCAATAACAGAAGTCTTAGAGACTTGTGTTTCACATGAGGTTGTAATCCTACCTTATGTCTCTTACCCATTCTCTTTCACACATTTTCTGTTCAGTTCCCAAATCACCTAATCTAATTTCCTCAATTAGAAATCAAGAGGGATGTTTCCAGTAGTCTTGTATACTAAGTAACTCTCTGTTTTATAAAAGTGACTTAAGTTCATTGGTTTTTTATAAGTAAATCAATATGATTGAACTAAGTGACTTACAAGACCCATTCCATTTTAAAAATAATAATACATATAATAGAAAATGAATAACATAATTATAATTGACTTTAATAATCAGTTTTTAAATAATTACATATGTACAGTCAAGTTAAAAAGCATTATGCATATAATTTGAATAAAATTATTCTCATAAGTTATATAAAAAATTGGAGTCTACTTCATAAAAGTTTCTTTTTAGCCAAAGTGATGAGGTAAGATGATGCTATCTTTACTGTGTTAAAAATAGTCCTTGAATCTTTTGCTGATAGAAGAGGAAAGATTATGTATATTCATTTTCCAAACTTGTTCTATGACATTCATTATTAAGCTACCACTATTATACTTGGCAATAATAGCTAATATAATAGACTGGTATACTACATATAACATATCTATGTAGATTATATTTAAAATGATAAGTTGGCTACTATAATAAAATATTCAATTATGTAGAAATGCTGTGACTTCCTGGAAGGTAGTAACATGATAGAAATTTGAAATTGCTGCATTTTTTTAATACTCACAACAGAATCCTTTCTGGAAAGCTTTCTAAACTAGGTTCAACAGTAACAATTTTTATGGATTTTATGAATATAAGATAATGTGCATCTTCATTAAACATCATTTGTCACTTAAATGTCTTTGGTATTAAGTTTGAATCAAGTAAGATAATATTAGTGATTAAAAAAATAAAAATGACTCCTTAATTATAAGTATTACTTAGTTGCTTCTGTTGTTGATGTTTATATTGTTTCTTCGAGGTAGGAAAGTTTTAAGATTATCTGAGTTTACATGTATCTACTCTAAACACTGTTACATTTATGGAAAATAGTCATTGTCCTATTATCACATGTGGGGAGCAAATTGTGTTCAGGAGCTATCTCCCCAAATTGAAGACTGTGTTTTACATTGTTTGAACTTTTAGGTGGTGAATAATAATTGGATGAGCTTTAGTGAAGAGAACCCAAGTTTATTTTATTTTTATATTTTGCTTTTTATTCTGTTTTTAGAATTATGCCATAGAAAAGATTTTGCTTAAAAAGAATGAAGGAATTTTTTTCAAGGAAGATTAAAAGTTCCCCTTGGTTGCCAGTATTCTTTTTTCATTCTTATGAACAAAAGTGCTGATTTATCTTTTTCTTTCAAATGTTTTCTAACGCCATCAGTATTTCACATATCTCTGTTAAATGCTTCCAAAATGTAAACAATACCTTTGTAACATAAATTCTGAGTCAACTAGACTTAATCAATTGGATTGTTTTAATGAACTGTACAAAACATAAATTGATGTCCTTGATATAATCAGGACTTGGGATACTTAGTTCTAATTACTATGAAAATTGTAATATTTGGTGAATTAGATTGTAAAACAAACCTATTAAAACAAACATGTAGCCTCCTGGAAGCACAGTGGTATTCCTGATTCCTCTCTATTTACTACGGTAGGGTCATCCTCATTATTCATAAAGGTTCACAAGAATTTTTGAATTTTTGGATAATGTATTTTCTGTTCTTTATATCTAGATTAGACTTTGTTGAAGACTATTTATTATTTGTTTTTCTGTGTTAAACAATTTTTTCACCTTAATCATTTGCTGCTATTCTCATGTAACAACATGGAGAGTATCGATTTTTAATTGATTTTTTAACTTCTAGATCTATTTGTAAGATATATAATGTTGGAACTTGTATATAAAAACATAGCAAAAATTATATATGTATACTTACATATAAGTATACATATATACTTATATGTGGACTGAGCGTCGGCCTGCGAGCTAAGTGTCGCTGGTCCGATCTTCCAGTCAGGGCACATCAGAGAAGGAAAACTCTGACTCCAAAAAACCTCCGCTGCCTTGCGGCATACCTCTTCAGGGGAAAGGCTAAGGGAGTAAACCCCGACAGAAAATCCGGAGCCGGAGTCCCTAAGGCGGTTTGACGTTGTAGTCAACACCGGCAACTCCTGCGGCGCACCTGAAGCCAAGCTGTATTGACTCCGTCTTTCCCTTGGACCCTTCAGCTGCGAAGAGAGGGGGGGTCTGCTGCATGGGCAACAGCAGACCCTCCATATCACCCTGCCCAGGCTCTGTAGCTTCAGCTCCACTGGAGAGGACACTCCAGCGTCATCGCAAGATGTCAATTCAACACGGGAGGAGACAGATACCGTGTCACTCCCGAGTCGGACTGCACAGCCATTCTCGGCGGTGCAGATAGACTCTTAAGAAGCTACACCATCGTCTCTCGAGACGGATGGCTGCCGACGACGACGATACTTAAAGTCACAATTGTAATAGCATCTACAGCTATTAGCATACACATGTAAAACAATCATTTTGCTCTATTTAACCTGAACTTATTCATTTCTAAATATTAACAACGCACATTTATCATGTGCAAATATTTTTTAATGAAAATCCCTCAAGTTATATGGTGTCCAAATATTTCAAAAAAGAAGGCGTCATGGAACACGTGACCGGAATGAAAGCAGTAATAATCCAGCACCTGCCATTGCTAGACGCTTGTATGACTCTCCTATGTATGGTCGTTTATGGATTACCAAAAAAGCGACTGCAACTTATTTTTGTTTATTGATTTATTTTTTTAAGGAGCTGGCTTTTCAGTGGGACTTCTTGTGTTACATAAAGGGTATGGTCACACACTCTCCAGAGAGGAATCTAAGAAGGAAACCTCCTTTGCAGAGGAATATCCAGATTTTGTGAATCTCCAAGTTATATAATTTGGTGGGGGGGGGCTCCTTTGAAGAAAGATAATGTAAGAAAATTGTACCATCGAGTTTACAAAATCATGACATGAGACTTGCAAGTGAAGGACCTTATAGCATAAGATTCATTAGCTTTCTGATAAATCTATCCCCCTCAGCGGTTTCCAGAGCAATTCTGCTGATGTACTGCTTTGGGGTATAAGGTGCAGGCAGGGAAGCCTGTTCCCCAGCAAACCCTCTTCCCTTACCACTCCCTCTGCTGAGCTCTGTTGGTTAATGTGGAGGTTAATTTGGGCCCTGAGAGATTAGAAGTGCAGGGGTGAAGGAGTCATTTCAGGGAACCCTATGTGCCCATTGAAACCTCATTTACCTATAACCCCTGCTACCTTAATCATTTCAATGAAGGCGGAAATTTTCTGCAAAGCAGCAGAAGACTGAAGAGGAGCCCTCTGCAGCTCTCTGCGTGAGGCTCTCTGCTCTTCAGGGCCTTGTGCTACAAAGTCTAGCCACCTGAGACCTGAATTTTCAGCTTTTTGCTCAATTCAGGGACACAACTGGCTCTGTGGGGGACCCCTTCCTGCACTGTGGCCTGGAAACTCTCCAGACAGTGAACTGGGACACCTCATTGGTGACCCTTCTTCCACAGATCACTCTCCTGAGCTGCCTATTGTCCATTACCTGATAAATATTGTTTGCTGTATGTACTTTGTCTGGCTTCCCCACTCCCACCCCGAGTTGTTTCAGATGAGAGGTTATATACAGTTCCTGTTGCTTTATTTTGGCCAATAGTGGAAATTCAATTCACCTCTTTGCAGAACTGTCTGCCAAATGCAAGTGTAAAGAACCAGAATTTGTATGCCATTCTGGGTGGTAAAAATGGTGTTCTGTAAAGAAGTAGCTTGTTCAACTTGGGACTCACACAGTCACATGAGTGCTTTCCTCCAGACCCACAACCAATCGGTCCTCAGTCTGTAGCACGAGTGCTTTATGCACATGACACACACAGAATATTAACAAGACATCCCATCAAGGGCTGAGATTCCACAAAAGGAGTAATTGTATTTCTTCATCAAGGATGGGGAACTGCAATTTAAAAAACTAAAGAATAAGTGTCTTAAAATACAGACATAAAGTAAGGTGCATTTTAATGATGTTCTAGAAACTATTCATCACCTTGTATTAAAAATTGTAAACTAAGTCTACAAAGACCTGAACACTAAGTGTATGACATCTTTTATCAGTAAGTCAATAAAATGAGAGGCTTGACGTGGGAAAGAAATCACACAGTAGCAGTATACAGTCGGCCTTTGAACAATTCAAGTGTTAGTGGCACCAACCCCTGCCCACCCTCATGCTCAGTCAAAATGTTGCATTCAACTTTTCACTTCACAAAAAGTTAAACATTCCCACGGTACCCAGGGGATTGGTTCCAGGACCCACATGGATGTTAAAATACACAGATGCTCAAGACCCCTAAATAGAATGGCTCAGAACAATGCACACAGTTGGCCTTCCATATCCCAGATGCCCAGCAACTGATTAAAATGGTACAACTGTATAGTGACAATAATCTGTATGTAAGAGGACCCACACAACTCAAACCCATGTTGTTCGCCTGTATAACACAATACAGGCAACACACAAATAAACAGAAATAAAACATGGGGAAAAGTAGAAAGCCAAATTATACTTATCAGAAAATAGATATGCTATATCAAATACATATAAACTATAATTTTGATCTAACCAAAATAGAAAAATTCCTAAATAATAGAAATTATATGTGTATATAAAATATTTTTCATGTCAAATCAGCACTGTGAAAACAAAAAGCAAAATTATATATTAAAACCTTTTTTCAATATCTTGGTTTTTAGGTAATCAAGGCAGTTATACACAAGAAAAAAAATGAGTCATATTAGAAATGATTTGTAATGGAATAATACCATACGCACTGTGGAAGAAACACGTAAGTAACTATTTTAGAAGCCTCAGGCAGTAGCATTGCTATTTTAGACTCCCCAAGAGGCAAAAGCAAGGTCACAGCACAGAAAGAACTAAAAGACAAAGTGTATGATACCTGCATTTTCACCTCTATGCAGTGGCATGGTAGATGGCCTGCAGTTATGGCAGTGGAACTAATCAAACATGTATACCTGATTAATTTTGATGTGTTAGATGGCATTTGACCTCCTGAAGAGAGAAGTCATGAATTTCATGAAGAGGCCCACAATGAAACAAATATAGCCACAACCCTGAGGATATTTGGTGTGAAAATAATTTTATTATAGAAAGATATCATTTCTATTACCTTTTGACATTTTTTTAAGTCACAAATTTGATAGATCCCACTCAATAAAGAATATCTCAAGTAAGCTCAGGGAATAGGGGCACATTCCATCATCAAAACTGGGACACCGCTTGAAAGACTACTATATTACTTGCTCACTTTAATTTACAGAAACAATATTGTTAACTTATCACCTTTCCAGGATTGTAAAATCTCTTGATAAATTGTCTCTTTAAGAATCCCTAATCAAATAGCCATATTCTCTATCTAAATCCTTTTAGTTACTGAGAAAAGAGCATTTAGATTGGTCTTATAAAAGCTGTTATTTCTTTTTTATAAAAACAAGCATGTATTTAATTAATATTATCCTAATATTCTTTTCAGACATTATTAACCAACCAATGATGTTTTAAATTAAAGTTGTACTTAGTACAAAAAATATATTTTATATACATTCTGGATTAACAATAATCTGAACTGAAGTTGATTTTCCATTTACCCAAAAGAATATAGTTTCAGTTTTGGGGTATATTGATTATTGAAATTTTTAGGAAAATAAATGAATAGAACAAATGTCTGTGATAATACTTTTAAAAAATAGATAGCCTTGCCTGTACATATTCAGTGTATAAAACTACATATATAAATTTAGAAATTTTATTTTTATCCATTTTTATATTTTATATAAATATTTAGGACAAAAACCTTACTATGGCTCTTTGATAGTGATTTCTATTTCTGGAGCTAACATTTACATCATGAACTATTATTCCAAAGCTTCTAATCTTACTGTCATCTAACTTTCTTAATAGATACAATAAAAGCATGTGATAATATCCAGCACTCATTTATGATAAATACTCAGCAAAGTGGGAATAGATAGATCATACCTCAACATAATAAAGTTTATATATGATAAACCTACAGATAACATCATACTCAGTGGGCATAAACTAAAAGTTTCCCTTTAAAATCAGGAACAAGAGAGGAATGTCCATTTTCAACACTCTTATTCAACATAGTACTGGAAGTCCTAGTCACAGTGATCAGAAAGTAAGAAATAAAAGGCGTTCAAGTTGAAAAGGAAGAAGTAAAACTGTCATTATTTGAAATGACATGCTACTGTTTAGCGAAACCCTAAAGATTCCACCAAAAAATTATTTGAACTGATAAATGAATTTAGTAAAGTAGTAAGATACAAAATAAATACCAAGAAACCAGTTGCCTTTTCATACATCAATAATGAACTATCAAAAGGTAAATTAAGAAAATAATTTCATTTGACATTGCTTCAAAATAAATAAATAAATAGGAATAAATTTAACTGAGATATAAAAGACCTGTACTCAAAGAAATATAAGATACTGAAGATTTAAAATAAAGAAGATAGAGTTAAGTAGAAGCATCAATAGGAAAAATTAACATAATTAAAATGTCCATACTACCCAAAGCAATTTATAGATTTTGTGCCATTTCTATCAAATTACCAATGGCATAAGGCACAGCACTAGTCTAAATAACTAAAAATTTGTATGGAAACTCAAAAGACACTGAAGAATCACAGCAATCTTGAGAAAGAAGAACAAAGGTGGTGGAATCACACTACCTGATATCAAACTATACTACAAGGCCATAGTAATTAAAACAGCATGGAACTGGCATAAAAGCAGACATATAGCTCAATGGAACAAAATAGAGAACCCAGAAATAATCCCATGCCTTATAGTCAATTAATTCAATTAATATTTTATAAAGGAGTTAAAACATACAATGGGGTATAAAGATGGTCTATCCAGTAAGTAATGTTTGAATAATTGGGTGGATACATGCAAAAGCAATGGAACTAGGTCACCCTACACCATACATAAGAGTAAACTCAAAATGGATTAAAAGAGTTAAATGTTAAACACAAAGACACAAAAATCCTAGAAGAAAACATAGGCAGTAATATCTCAGACATTTCTTGTAGCAATATAATTTTTCTATCTCCTCCACAAGAGAAACAAAAGGAAAAAGAAAAAATGGGATTATATCAAACTAAAAAGTTTTTGCACTCCAAAGGAAATCACCAAAAAATGTAAAGAAAACACTCTGAATGAGAGAACATTGCCAATACATCTGATAAAAGCTTAATATCCAAAATATATAAAGACTATATACATCTCAACAGCAGGAAGACAAACAATCCAATTTACAAATGGGCAGAGAATTTGAATGGACACTTATCCAAAAAGAACATACAGATGGTTAATAGACATATAAAAAATGCCCAATGCCTAATTATCAGAGAAACAAAAATTAAAACAGCAGTGAGAAGTCAGAATGGCTATCATGACTTAATCAACAAAAAAACAGGTGTTACTGAGGTTGTGGAGAGAAAAAAAAAACCTCATGCACTATTTGTGGGAATGCAGATAGGTTCTGCTATTATAGAATAAAGTGTTGAGTTTCCTCAAAGAAGTAAATATCAAACTATCTTATGACCTAGCAACTCCACTTTTGGTATATATCTGAAAGAAAATCATAACACCAATTTGAAAGAATATATTCATGCTTAAGTTCATTGAAGTATTATTTACAATAGTTAAGAAATGAAGGCAATCCAAGTGCCCATCAGTAGATGAGTGGATAAAAAATGTTGTTACATACATCCACTGGAATATTATTCGGCTAAAAAAAAGAATGAAATCTTACCACTTGAGGCAACATGGATGGTCCTAGAGGATATTATTCTAAGTGAAATAAGTCAGTCAGAGAATCACAAATACTATGTAATTTTTACTTTTATGTGGAATCTAAAGAATAACATAAATGAATGAAACAGAAACACTCACAGATACAGGGATCTCACTGATAGTTGTCACAGGACAGGGGGTGTTGGGAGAGTGGGTGAAAAGGTGAAAGGATGGAGAAGCACAGACTGAGAGTTACAAAAATCAAGGGGTGTATAAAGTACAGAATAGTAAATATAGTCGATGATATTGTAATAACTAAGTATGGTCCCAGGTGGGGCAATATTGAGAGGAACGCTTGGTAAAGTAGATGATTGTCTAACCACTATGCTGTACACCTAAAACTAATGCAAAATAATAATAAACATTAATTGTTATTGAAAAAGAATTCTGAGACCTCCTGCCATTCACAGAAGTATAGGATAGCAGTAAATAACACAGACTTTCATGTCCCCTAGATTTTGGTTCAAATACAAGTCAGTCATTTTCTAGCATTGTGACTTTCATTCAGGGCATCGTAAACAAACCACTGATACAAACTCAAATGCCTGAAGGGAGCAGAAAAGTGATGAGTAGGCACATATGCTATCAGACAGTGGAGAATGGGAGAAAATAACAAACCAAATAGTGCAAACACATCGAGTGCAATTTTTAAATCACTGCAGCAAAGCAGCACTTAGAATAAAATTCATCCCAGAGGCCAGATTGTGATTTCTGAGTCTCAACTTTCTGTGCTTCATTTTCCTCATCTGTAACATTTTAATAGCATTTCATACAAATGTTGTCAAGCTTAAATGATATGGTGTGCTTAGAGTATAGCTCACATTAAATGATACTTCTAGATCTGAAGCATTTCATTCTCTTGTTATAATGATCTCCCTCCACCTGTTGAGAGCTCTAGCCTAGACCTCTCTCCTGAGCTCAAGATTATGACACCTTCGTTACGCTCTCAGCTTTGGGAGGGCGAAAACCATGCCTGTCATACAACCCAGCCATGCCTACTACAGGGCCTGATATTAAGTTTCTATAGAATGACTTAGTCTTAACACATCCAGCTGCCTGCTGGACAGCCTCTCTGAATGGCCTATAGACATCTCAAATGCATATTCAAAACTGAAATCATTCACTACTGAACCCACCACTGTCACCACCAAATTTGCCCTTTATCTCGGCATTTCCTCTCACCCTCTTGCATCTTTCCTTCACATATTTGTTTAACACCTGTAAAACATCTTCATCTGTCCAGTTGCCCAGCCTAAAAGTTGGAAGTCAAAACATTCATTTCTCATTCTTCTCCCATATCCGCAGACTCACCAAGTCCTATGTCTTTTACTCTGAAACTCATCCTGCTGCTAGTTTGTCTTCATTATGTCTCATCATTTAACTGATCTCTCAGCTTCCAGATTTGCTTCTCTTCAACCCATCTCCATAGGTGATGTTACTGTCCTGCTGAAACCCCAAATCAGTGGCCTCCTTGTCCTACAGGACATTGTTCAAATCCCCAGGCAATACAAGGAGTCCTCAGCAGCCTGGATCCTGCTTTCCTGCTCAGTACACCATCTCCAGCCTTCATACTTCAAAGCTCCAGAAATGTCAAATTAACTGTGGTTTCCTTGCACCTGTTTTTGTATACCTACTTGCCTTTTTTTTTTTTTAAACTTTAAAAGATACACATCGTAGTTGTGCAAATCTTAATGAGTATGGTGTATTCATTGTCCTCCATGACGCTGTCTCTTTCTTCCCTTTCAGTCCTCCTTGTCTCCTGCAATAAAGGTGCTGAAAGTCAACTTCCCTTTAGGGCATTCTCTACCACTCCCCCCAATTCTCCCCTTCCCTCCAGGCATCAGCACAGTTAACCATGCTCTCTTCTATACACCCTCAATCTTACATGCCACACAAGCATCACACTGCATTTTTATCTTTCATTATATATTCTCTATAACAAAAAAGAAAAGTATTATCCCCTCAAATAACCTTAATAATTTTGTTTGTATTCTTTGCATTTTGTTTCTATATTTAATAAAATATACATGTCTACATTTAAATACATTTTGGTTTTCTTCTGGTTTATTAAAAATATATTATACATATATTACATCTTGCTTTTTTTTCAGTCAATATGGTATAAATATAATTTCTAAGCGGTACATGTGTTTTAATATCTTTAATGACCACCTCGTATTTTATACTACTGTTACAGAACCCCTGGGCTGCTCCAATTGAAAACAAACCCAAGGGCTCTTTAGTTAGGGGCCGATTGCCCGCCGCCAAAATTATAACTCTCAATACCAGAGTTTAGTGAAAAGAAAAAGAATTGTTTATTTAACAGTTATATAGATTTAGTTATTTGCGGATTTCTGTTGTTAAGTCTTATGTTCTTTAAAACACCCATAAACACATATCCTTGCCTCCTCCCTACAAACCAGGCTAGTTTTAGAAAAGTTAGAGAAACCATTTCCCTACTTCCCAAACACAGTTCAGCTTTACCGGTAGCTGCCAATCATTCAATTCTGATTGGGGAGACCTCGTCTGTGTTATGAGGGTCCACCAGCTTTTAATCCAGAACCTCATGGATTCTCAGCCTCTTTGTAAACTGCATAGGTGGTCCTTTTGTAATCCACATGGTCAGTCTGTTCCTTTTCAAAGCAGCAAGGTATGTCCCTTCCTTAAAACTGCATTGTCAGTCCCAGTTAAAATCACATGTCAGCCTCAGCCTCAGCCTCAGTCCAATCCGCACAGTCAGCCTGGCTAAAATGCCTGCCGCTTATTTTTAAATCCCTGACTACGTCCTCTGATGCGGTGGGTGCGGTAACCAGTTCTGACCATTCACAGAACCTCACGCAGTATCTGTGTGCTTTCTTCATACTGTCCCCTGGTCCAAGACCCCTCCCATCTACCTGAGGCTTTGGATGCATTAAAGCCATTTTGCATAAAAAAGACACTAACCACCAGCCTCAGGCATGTGGAGGCATTCTAAAATCTGCTTCCTTTTCCCCATCCCCCAGCCACAAACTCTGGGGTTTTTTGGAACACCCCTGTTTCTGTAACACTATGAATGAAGTATAACTTAATATAGATATTTTGATGACCATGTATTAATGGACATTGGGTACTTCTTCACTTTTCTCCAGTTTTTGGTATTAAAAAACAATACTAAAGTAAACAACTTAAAAAAATAAAAAATACTGATGCTTTCTTAGAAAAGATCATGTTATGTTGCAGTGACAAATCAACTCTAAACCTTAGTGGTCGATCAACAGTTTACTTCTTGTGCATGCTATTTGAACCTCATGGGTTCAGGGCAACAGAAAGCCCTTGCACATATTATGTTGTCAATTTAAAGGCTCAGGTCAGAAGCAATCTAGTTACAACTCACTGGCCAGAATTATCCAAAGTACATGGAAACTGGGAAGTGAGGTATTCCAAATAGCTGGGTCACTAATAAAAAATATATAGATACAGCCAACACATATTGTATACTTTCCTTTGTAGTTAGAAGATCAGTATGGTGGGTGATTTTGTATAAAATAAAGGATTATATGGGTGTTCAGATTGTGGTGAGTTATTGAGTTGTTCTTTTATGTTTGGATCTTTATGTGTGTTGTATTTCAATAGAACTATTACAAAAGGTAAAATAAAAGGAAACAAACAAAAGATAACACTAATGAGTCAGACTCACTGGGAAGGCAGAATAAAAAAGGGAGTCTTAGTCAAATAAAAGTTTTGGTTTTAAAGAGGATAGCTTTTCTTCTTAACCATTCAATAAAATTTTCTTTGTAATGTATCCGTTTTCAACAGGTATCTCTGTAGTTCCATATAACAGAAATGTAACACATTACTGAATCACTAAAATCTAGACATTGTTCTGCATTTTGTCTCTGCTAGATGTCAGGTGTCCAACTCTGCTGTTAGCAATTTGTTGTTCATTTCTCTCTTTCAACTCTCATTGTGTACATGTTTCCTTTATAGCTACAGTCTCTCCCCAGATGGTAGGAAGGATGAATTTTGGAAGATTTAGAGATACATTGTTCTTATAGTACTTAATTTCATAGGAGAAAAGTTGATCTACTGTGAAAGCCTTTACAGATTCCCTAAAAAAAAAAGAAAAGAAAAGATGATCTAATTGACTTACTTGAGCTACACAGGGACCTATGTGACCAACATACCTAAACTACATGGATTAGAGAAAAATGTGCCTCCCTAATTGAAAGGGGAAAGGTAGGCAAATGTATATCATTATAATTCCTAAAGAGCTACCATTTTAACTGGATTCTTAGTTGATCAACCAAGCTTCTTGAAATATTTTATGATTTCTGCTATAAATATGTCCTTATCGCCCAATCTTTCCTTATTTCAGATAATATGGTTTCTGCCTTCATCACACCCTCATAGACACCTTATTGCCAAAGTAATCACTACCTCCTGGTAGATAAGTTCAGAAATGTTTTATGGATTATTTTATCATCCGATTCTTCCACATTTCCTTTGCTTCCTTACAAAAAAAATTCTCTTTTGATTTGTCCCTATTTATCCAGGCCTTTGTACTCACGTCTCATTTCAACCGCTCCTGCTTTTGGTTAAAAGCAAATGTCCACTATTCTCTGGATTTGGTTGTACTTTCTCTCTGAAACCTAATCAGGTGGACCCTTCCATTTGCAATAACTAGGTACTTGCTATTCGTCAGTATAACTCCAATTTGTCCTTAAAATCTAGGTCAGGTTTGTTCATCTCAATCAATGTTCACAACGACCCTCTGGAGCAATTTGGCATACCCCTAACAGAACACACACGTCACTTTATTGCAATTACTTTTTGTCTGTCTCCAACTTGTACATAAATATTTTAGGCCAGGGTCATCAAATTGCTGTGCCAAGATTACAGAGAAGAGTTGGTATTCAAAGGCTATAGCAAAATGGGAAGTTGGGGGATTAAGAGTATTTAATTTTATCTGCTTAACAGACCCACGTTCATTGGTGAACCAAGAAACTCAGTAATCTATTGATAGAAAGGTCTACAGAGCTGGAGTATTTGACAAGCGTAAAGATGCTTCCATAGCTGAAAAGGAACAAAAGCTGTTCCTAAGAAGTGAAGTTGGCTCTTATAGTCTCCTTCACTGATGCTCACTACTCCAAATCGAGAGGGCAAGGCAGATAGCTGGACTGACCAGAGACAACGTGCTCAGTGGAGGGAAGGATAGAATAAAGAACTATGTAGTGAGGATGTTTCCAAGAGAGTTATCCCTATGTAATACATTTAGAGTCAGCTTAGTTAGAGAGAAAAGCTGAGGTTGTGAGACACTGAAGGGAAGGACTGGACATATTAATGAAGTACAGATCTTGTGTAATAGATACATGGGAAAAAAGGGACTAATTTTCCCTTTCATGTACCATTACATTTTTGAAAAATGCATATATACTTTCTTTACCACTTAGCATTCTCCTCGGTTTATGTTTATAAACTGTGATAATAAATTCTCCACATGCCACTATACGGAGAGTGTTGTCTGCTGATCACCTATAACTTCAAGTTCATATATCCAAATGTCAAAAATTCATCATTCTTTTTAAAACAAATATCAGCTATTCTTTTGAAAAACTTCTCTATCTCTTCTTCCATGTTTAGTCCCACCCTACCTAGTTTCAAGGAAAGGTCACATGACCACTGTTAGCCAATTAACATGATTCTATCTTCTAGGCTACAGAAGTTACTCCAGGGAAAAGTATTTGTATGAAGTTAATGCAATCATGTAAATATTAGATATTGTTCAGAAGTTATTTATACTTATTTATTTATTTCTATGTCTGGGACATAGAAAAATTATGTTAGCCTAGAGCTACTAGTAGGAGGTTACTGATTATAACCTGAAAATAAACCGACTTTATAAAAAACACAGCAGAAAGTTGTGCTAGCGACATCCTAATGATTTTTTTTTGGATCCTAACACCAATTCCTTCTTGAATTTGGCAATACATTTTTGTGGACCATGAGTTATGTGAGAAAAAAAAATCTCATTTGGAATTTAAACAAGTTTATGTGAGTCCCTTGTTACTTGCAACAGAAAGGAAGGTGGATGTATCCAACATGACCAGGGTCTAAAACAATTTTGCAAATTCTACCCTTCTGAAATTGTCTCCTCTATGTTCTTCTCATATGATGACTATCAAGGAAACACTACATTGTTGTATATATTCCTAATACTGCTCACCCCAACTCTTTCTGCCCACTGTTTTCAGCTCAACTTTTTCAAAATAAAAAAAAAAAAATTAATGTTAACATTAAGTTCCACAAACCATTGTCCTCCAGTTTTGTATATAATGCATAATGCATTTTAATTTGAAAAAAAATGTTTATCTGTATTTATTTTTTACCCCAAATTTTCATTTTATCTTCTACATAACCTGGCAGGATTGGTAAATAAAATATGCTCCCTACTTTCTGTCTTTGTGTTAATGGTCTTTCCTGGAACATAAATGTTCTTTTTAGTTGGTGCCACTTCTTCATTCATTTATTTAATAAGTACTTAATTCTTTTTAAGATGATCATATTTTAATTCTATCAAAATTCTACCCTATCTTTAAATCCATATTGAGTATTACTTTATTCTTAGCAGTTTCTGTAAGAACTTAAAATATGAATAACTTGGGTACTAATTAAAACCTCATTCAAATGTTGATTTATTGAAATTCTTTTTATTTTTTTCATAATTTTAACATTTTTATCTTAATACCTTAGAATATGGCTCCTTTTTCATAGTATATTGATATTAAGATTGGCCTATAGGTTGTCAGACATTAAATAAAAAGGCAAGCAATTTCACCAACAAAATTGAGCTTATTTGGAATAGCCAAAAAATTTGCAATTTGCTACAACAAGCTATGGTAAAGTATAGGCCAGTCTAGAGAACAAAGGAGAGGTACATTCTTTTCAGGAGGAAAGGAGGACATTGGGAGAGGTTGTTTTGAACAAAAATTCATTGAAAGAAAATAGAAGTTTGAAGTGGTCACAGATTCTCATTAGTTGGAGGCCAGGGCAGCCCGCTGTTGCTGCGGTAAGAGGAAACTCTCTTTCCTTCTGCTGATTATTGATTTTAGAGTCAAGGGAAGAACCATCAATGTGAGGAAAACATGTCCAGCAGTTGCCTCTGGTATACGTACAGATCTGGAACTCAACTTACACCCAGGCACGTGCGCTTACTGGGAGTCGAATCAGCGATCCTTTGGTTTATGGCAATGATGCTCCAAACACCTAGGCCACACTGGCCAGGGCAAGGGTTACTTTCATTTTTAAAGAGTTTTTGAAATGTTATTTAAATTATCAACTCCATATGTAAAATAAACATTCCTGTGTGAAGTGAAGAACAAATTATTTTATCAGTATATTTATAAAATTACTTACATTTTCATAAATTTAGAAGGTAGTCATAAATATATTACCTAGTTAAATAATTGATGACTTTATATAAGCTCTATATTAGGATTTTTAACATTCTAACTTTGTATTTTATTATGAGATTTTAACAGTTATGATCTGATAAAAATTTATATAAATTACAAGAAGATTTATGTGTTCCTGATGATGATAATTATACTTTATGAAGTAGGGAAATGATGCTTTACTACTGCTCAAGCCTCTAAAACAGCAAAAAGAAATTAAAATTTTGTTTAAACCATGTTAGAAAATACTCATTTCATTTCAAAATACCCTCTGCTACTTACATCTCACTTCACTTACCTATTAATTATTTAAAATATGAAAAAGAAAAAAGCATCACTGAATGAAAGAGATCACAATCTGGTGGTCTGAAAGAGCCTACACTGAGTTGTGTATTCTGTTCGCTTTTGCTGGCTCCAGCTCCTGGAGTCCCCATGAAAGAGTGACATCCGCAATGTCCGGTTCTCAACAGCCTGCTCAGCTCCTGTAGACTCATGTCTTTGACATCTTCTTTAAAGTCAATTCATCTCATATTTCGTTTCCCTCTGTTCCTGTGGCCTTCTGCTTTTGCCAGCATTATTGCGTGTTCTCAAGAACCCTGCCTTCTCAAATATGCCCAAGGAAGTACAGCTTCAGTGGTGGTATTTTTGTCTCCCATGATGATTCAGGTTTTATTTGTCCTAAGTCCACTTGTTTGTTTTTCTGGTGGTCCAGAGTATCTCTAGGACTCTACTCCAACACCCTGTTTCATATTAATCATTTTTAAAGGCCTTATTTGTTTATTTTTAGAGAGAGGGGAAAGAATGAGAAAGAAAAGGGGAAAAAAATGATGTGAGACAGAAACATCGATCAGTTGTCTCTCATATTCCTGCGACTGGAATCAAATTTGGAACCCAGGCATGTGCCCCGACCAGGAATCACACTGGCAACCTTTCGCATTGCAGAATGATGCCCAACCAACTAAGCCACACTAGTCAGGGCATGCATTAATTTTTTTTCCTTATCAGCCTTCTTCACTTTTCAGCTTCTGCCTCCACATAGTAATTGGGATTATGAGGCTTCTTATGACACATCTTTCCTTCGAGTGATCTTTCCTAATTGTTCCATTGCAGCTTCTCAATGTAGTATTTTTTTTTCCCTTGGGAATTCTGGAAATTTTGTTTGAACCTTCAATTATATAAGCTTCAATTATATAATTACTTTATGGCCTGTTTCATAAGATAAAAGTATATAATCATTTAAGAATTATTATAGAGTATTTATCTATAGGATTCAAAAGTGACCCTGAACTGGTATTTGTTTTATTTTTCTGAACATAGTTAAATATTTACAAGTGGTCCTTCACTCCTAAATCCAGTGGTCACGAGGCTCAGTTTCACCTTTTAAGAAGTTTGTAATTCATGCTAAAGAATACTTTAAGCCTGGAGTTTTAAATATGTTTTCTTCTCAGTCTGTCTATCTTAATTAGCTTGAGACAACTGAAATAAAATTACATGCCCTCACTATTATCTTAACCACAAACCAAAATCAAACAAATAAAACCACTGAAGCTGCATGTCAATAACATTATATTGTATTTAATTAGAGATTCAAAGACAGACCATTATTTTTATATTATCAAAATATGAATATAAAGTTTTATATAATATTCTTATGAAGAACTTTCAGAAATTTCAAACAAACATTTTTTCTATGGAGTTATGAGCCTTGGTTGAAAAATGTATATCTGCTTAATATTCATCGTCGGCAGCCGTCCGTCTCGAGAGACGATGGTGTAGCTTCCCAAGAGTCTATCTGCACCGCCGAGAATGGCTGTGCAGTCCGACTCGGGAGTGACATCGTATCTGTCTCCTCCCGTGTTGAATCAACATCTTGCGATGACGCTGAAGCTACAGAGCCTGGGCAGGGTGATATGGAGGGTCTGCTGTTGCCCATGCAGCAGACCCCCCCTCTCTTCGCAGCTGAAGGGTCCAAGGGAAAGACGGAGTCAATACAGCTTGGCTTCAGGTGCGCCGCAGGAGTTGCCGGTGTTGACTACAACGTCAAACCGCCTTAGGGACTCCGGTTCCAGATTTTCTGTCAGGGTTTACTCCCTTAGCCTTTCCCCTGAAGAGGTATGCCGCAAGGCAGCGGAGGTTTTTTGGAGTCAGAGTTTTCCTTCTCTGATGTACCCTGACTGGAAGATCGAACCAGCGACACTTAGCTCGCAGGCCGACGCTCAATCCACTGAGCTAAACCAGCCAGGGCCATCTGCTTAATATTATCCTTTAGTAATTTGTCAAATTCTTATAATTTTAGTTGCAGGATATTATATACCAACTTAATGAGATGGATTTTTATCTTCGTTTAATAAGCTTGTTATGTTCTTTTCAAATTTTAAAGTAAATTTTTCAAAAGTTTGTGATTTCAAACTATTTTAAAAGTAAGCTTACATTTTCTACATTTATACAGTTGTTGCTTGGAATAGTAAATCAATGTATCAGTTAGGTTGTTTTAGAGTTCAGATAACAGAAAACTACCAAACAGATGATATAATAAGAAAAACCATTATCCGACTTAAAAAGAAATCTTTTAAAAAAATCTTTCTGTGATTTTATATCACGTTTTGGCTATTCTGAAAGCTTCTCACCTCACAGTTTAAAGATGGCTTCTACTCTGGCCATGGCAAATAGACAAGATAACATTCAACAAGATTCTGGAATACCTTTTAAAATTAACCAATAGTATTTTAGAATGTACAAGCCTCAATTTATAACAAAAGGTACAATATAACTAGATGAACATCTGAAATAACATTGTACATGTTTTCTATTACTGATTTTTCAGACTGTGCATTTAAATATTCTTCTCACATTACAAAAGTAATAATTAAATTAGTTTTCAAGTAATTTTGTGACATATCAAATACTGGACATGGAAAAAGTAATCGTTTGTGAGTATTGGAGTTCTGAGAATTCTTTCAGTTCTTTAAATCTTTAAGCAAATTGTAAATCAGACTTTATGGGTTTAGGTTCATTGAATATAAAGGAACAAGTGTGGGAATCAGACCATTAAGCCCATTTCTCTGCAAGTAGAGAAAAACTATTTCTAATAAGCCCTTTAGTGTAATGTCTACTCTGCCATTATATGACTCTGGGGAGGATGTTCCTTCCCTTTTTGTGAGAATCTGGACTCTTACCCACTTGTTCTAACCAACAAATTGTTGGCCTTAATTACACTACCCTAAATTTCTTCTCATTATTTCTAATTGCACTTCCTTGAGAAGTTTTGCTTATAAAGTTTTTCTTCTTTTTATTTGAACAAAAAGTAAAGTTACATAATAATTCTATATTTGTTGTATTTTAAATTATAAGATTTTTATAAGTTATTGTATTTAGATAACAACTTTAAATATTCAAAATAAATATTCTATCAGTTACATATAAAACATACTTTTTTGAAATTGTATAATGTCACTTCTTTCACTTACATTTATTTAAAAGTACATTGTTTCTATCATATAATTAACCTTAGTTCTCTTCTAATTCTTTCAGTTTCATCAATATCAA
The DNA here is from genome assembly GCF_987537825.1 of Furipterus horrens. NCBI lineage: Eukaryota > Metazoa > Chordata > Mammalia > Chiroptera > Furipteridae > Furipterus > Furipterus horrens. The sequence goes on from NW_028327175.1 coordinate 19,115,918, forward strand.
TCTAAAAAAATGAAATGTCTGCAGTTTGAGTCAAATCCAAAATGAATTATCTGCTTAAGAAATAAATGTCGTTTTTTATCTCATATCTTACATATTAGGATTTTTTAAATTTCCATCACTAATGAAACAACTTCTACTCTAATGTAATCTAGAAATTACAATATAAATGTAATTTTTTCTACTTGTAGATTATTATAATGTGTGAAAAATATCTAAAATATATTCTGATTCTTCTGTTCTAGATATAACCAGATCCAAGTTAAATTTGTTCAAGAATTTATTCTCAACTTAATTTGGTTTAATATCCAATTAATAAGTTAGTGTTGTCAAAGTACACCTATACCTAAAGAAAGCATATGACCTACAGTGTTGAGTATACTAATAATGCTTCAATCTGGTTATCATATATAGCAGTCCACATTTTAATAGATTTCAGAGTTTTATATGTTTACATGTAAAATGTAAACATATAAACTCAATCAAAATGCTGTCCATAGTTCCTAGTACATGTACCCCAGGGTAGTTACCTAGGAGGCTGGGGTAAACATAAACTCAAATATTTCATCTTTATTTCAAATGCACATTTCCAGGACAGTAGTACTAGTTAGAACTTTTACTACTTAGAGTTTCCATTTACTCAGATTTTAGCTCTAAAACAAATGTAACAGTTTGCCAACAATATTTCTTTACAATCTGCTCTGGATTTCTCTTTCTAGATGGACTATGTCTTACACCCACCCCCTATTTGATTATTCTGATGACACTGGGTCAGTCAACAGTATTCAAATGGCTAAGCAGTTTTCAGTTCTAAAACTCTTCTCTGTTTCTTTATTTTGGAATGTCTTTCACCACTTTCTTCAACTGGGAAAAAAGCTCTTGTGTCTGGTTTACATGTGAAAATGCAAGTTCCTCTGTGAGTTGGAAAATACAAACACATGAAAGATATCACCAAAATGTGATAGTATATTTGGAATTAAACCTAGAAATCATATCATTCTTTTATTTGAGCTTTCCAAGTATTCAGGGGCTATTATTTACTAAAAATAAGTTTTTACATAAGGAATATATTTAATAAAAATGAAAATTATTTTTCAGAGTATGGTGGAGACAAAATAAAAAAAAATTGCTGCAAATTTTCAAAAGTTAAGATGTAGGTGGATATATATATATATATGGAGATAAAAAGAGGGTTACTTGAAGAGACAGGTGCACACTTTATTCCCATATGCCAAAATGATCTTTGTGCTTTCCTATGGGCCATTTTGTCCCATAGCTATATGCCTTTCATCACAATGTAAAATTTCTTTCTTCAACTTTCTTTCCAGAAATAAAAAATATATATATTCTGCAAAGTGCATCTTAATGTCACCTCTACTGGGGAAACTTTCCTAGGTCATTTTCTTGGCTGACTTAAGTATTACCTTTCTCTGTACCTTGCTGTACCTTTTTTATAGCTACTATCTAGTTTTGCAGTAAAAAACTATTTATTGTCTTTTTTATCCTACATTTGAACTTCATAACGAAAATACTTTTACTTCAATCATATATTAGTAACTTAGTAAGTAAAAACTTGTTTAGCAGTGGCTGAACAAGGATGTCAAGTCCAATGATAGCTCAAATTCTGCTAGAGTCTGAATGTTACAGGGCAGATTTTATTTTTGCTTTAATCATTATGTTTCTCTGACACACACACACACACACACAGACACACACACACACATGACATATCCTAGCACTTACTAATCACTGTTTTTGGATGAAATTTTGAATAATTGATCAATCAGACTTTGTTTACAATATATATTACTACTATGTAACCATTCTCCCATTTACTCAGACACATTGTGCATGTATTATCTCAAGAAAGATATTGCACACAAAAAAATAGATCAATAGGGAGTCAGTTAAGTGAACACTCAAAACGATGTGTTATGGGTCAGTATAGTATGTGTCTGAGTATCTCAAAATAATATGTGAGTTTTGTTGCACAGAAATGATAACTATAGCCCAAACCATCTGCCTGAAATCTCACTCAAATGATGAAAAACAGATAGGCTTAATGGAGGTGAATAAACTGTAAAAGTACATTGACTTCACATGTGTGTGTATTACTTTTGTTTTATGTTAACTTCAGAGAAGAACCAATAGTATATAATAAGTAGATGCCAATTACAAGAAATATTTAAAAGCTAAGGAAAATGTGTATATAATAGACACTTTTACGTGTTAGTTCAATATATTGCCAAGAAAGGCCTTATTAGGATACTAAAAGAAAAAAAAAATTAAGAGTTTACTGCCTTAAATGTTACTATTTTTGTAACTTAAAGTTATCATACAAATTAGAATTTTACAACAATGATTGAGAAATCATTTACAACATACATACAAATGGTATATATTATTAGTGCATAAAATAATTCTGTCAGTAACAAATAACTATCTTAATAGAAAAAAAGTTACAGAGATCATGAAAACTCAGTTCATTAGAAAAAACTCTGAAAACGATTATATACAAGCAAAGCAAACAAACAACAAACAAACAAACAAACAAAAAAAAACACACACAAGAAAATCTGCATATACTTTACTAGCACCCAAATAATTAAAATTAACAAATAGCATGGTGACATTTTCTACCTCCTACTGTCAAAAAATTAAAAGTTAACACTCACTGTTACTGAAGCTTCTGAGAAATATATATTAAAAATCTTAAAAATATGTATTGAATCAACAATGATCAGTTTTAAGAATATATTTAGAATATTTAATTATAGATAAAAACAAAAATAATTTGGAGAAGATTCTCAAAGTGTTAATAATATAGAAAAAGAAGTGCAATATTAGGGTAATTCAATATATTAAAGTTCAATATTAATATGATGAGTTATGTCACTTAGTCATTCATCACCAATGTGTTTGTTCAGAAGTGACTTATTATCGGATGCTTACTACATATCAAGCCCTGTGATAGGCATTGAAAAAAAAGAGTCACTGCTCATAGTCAATGGAGGAAAATTAGTAAACAAATAAGAAATGAATAAAATAACCAGATGTTGATTAGTAATATAAAGTAAAGCATTTAAGTGAAGTACTAAAGGGTTAGGAAGGAAATAAATATATTTTTTTTTACAAGAAAAAGTGGAAAATAGCCTCTCAGACCTAAGACCATTGAAAGGGAATTATCAAAGGACCTTTTGAATTGGCTCAAATCTTTCTGTGACCTTGCTTATATTTGAAATGAGGAGCTCACAAGAGAGTTGGCATATATTCTGCAGGTGAACTATTACTCTCTAGGTAGTGTTTAAAATTATGATAAAGTTCACAAAAGATTAATGTATGTAAAACTTGATACAAATCATAACATCAAGAATGGTTTGGTCTAGAATAGAAGCTTTCTGTGATACTTAGTTGGTGTGCCATTATTTAATATGAAGTATGTAACCTCTATGTGGGCTTGCAAAGTAAATGACCAAAACAGATTTTTCTCTCTCTCTGACAGTCCAGCACCAGTCTATTATTGAGTTTGGAGAGACCAACAGAAGACTGGGAATTATTAGTGAAGTAAGAATGTTAAGGGGAAAAATGTATAAATGTATAGTTCAGAGAACAAAATACATTTCACCCAGAGATCGAGGGACACAGAGGGCAGTAATTGATTCATATCTAATGAATCCAATCATGCTACTATTAAGTTGATGCCACATCATCAGAGAGGTGGCTGTTTACAAGGTGACCAGGACCCATGGGAATTGCTGCATGAGAAAATGGGTTAGAACTTTCTATGGATCAAGTGTGGACCATAATCAGGAGAGAAAACTAGCTTTGGGTTGGTCCAGCTTCTGTTCAAGAAACCCACTTGGATGGGGATATCATGTCAATAGAAGAAACTTGGAAGTGAATCTTTCTGGCTAAGGTTAGAGAAAAAAAATGAGTATCAACTTAAGATGTAATCATTCTCAAAAAGAATTCACCGGGAGATCTCCCAAATGGAGGCAGAATCCTGAATAAACAATGAAAATGCCTCATGAGTATGCCAGCCTCCTTCATCCCAATGGCCCCCCTGAACATCTAAGGGTAAATGTAAAATGAGCAATTTTAATAGTTCAAAGAAGTTCCAAAATTCCCTCTTTGCCTTGCCTTGAATAGAAGATATACATGACTTTCTATGAGGACGGGATACTTCCCAGTTACCCTAACACTCTTAATACCTATGTTAATTTGATAAACAAAATGTTATTTTTCTTTTATATAATCATATGATAAGCAGTGACCTGTGTTTAAAAAGATTATACTCTCTTTGCTTTCCTGCTAGATATTTAGTACCTACTATTTTCAGGTGATTAAGCCCCTCTAAAAGAATGTTAATAAGGAAAACTGACTCTGTGTGTGTGTGTGTATTTATATATATTCACACATGCCCACACACACATAATATCAGCCCCATGATACAGGGATTATTTTTGGTCTGTTTCCCTGTATCCCAGTGCCTAGCATAAGATGTGTTAAATAAAATTTTTTTTGAATAAAGTTAACCAAGGTTTACTCTTAAAAATTCCTCAATTAAATTAGGGATAAACAAGTGTAAACACAGTATTTATCACCATTATCACTAACATTGTTTTGAAATTATCACAAATGCAATATAAAAAAGAAAGAAAGACTACATTTCTTTTTCTAGCTTTTTATTTATATTTTTAGATAAGGAGGCACAAATAGTAAAATTTAATGATAATGTATTTTTGTACTTAGAAAGTTTAAGGGAATCAACTAAAATACATAAGAATCTATGTGAAATCTATCAAGGTATTAATAAAAAGCATAAATAATTTATTTTAAAAGTCATGTTAAACAGTAATAATAGAACATTAAATAATCTACAGAGTAATGATACAAAAATGTATATGATGAAACTATAGAAATAACATTTTGAAATTAGTAAGATCCTCCCTATTTCTTCTACTTCATCTCATGCCAATCAACTCATTTTATTCAGTCTTCTAAAATCAGTGAATTAATCCTCAGGATTTTTGCAGATATATTTTTTACTGTTAAAAATGTATTTCATTTTCCCTTTGCCCCTTCTCCCACATTTCACCTAGTTAGTGTCTGCTCCATTTTCACAACTCAAGAAGGAAGTCTTTTCTGATTCCTTTAGACCTGATCAGAGTAAACTATCGGATGATTTCTTCTCAACATAGGATACTGTTTCATGGTAGGTGGATCTGTATATTCACTGTAGAATATGAATTTGCATTTGTGTGATTCTTTATGTTTATCCCCACAGCTGGAGGTGAACCACAAGGACAAAAATAATTTGTAAATAATAAAATGAGATCCTAGTGTTCAGTGTAGCACTTGGTGCACAATGAAGACAATAAATATTTGGAGAATGAACAAATAAATCCACATAAATGAATAAATAAATGAATGAATGATGTAGATAAAAGATACATAAATAGATAGAAGACCAGAAATTCATGTCTATCTAGAGTATCAGGGACACTGACTGGGACAGACAGAACTGTGGGATCTTGAGTTCCGTAAACGGGTCAGGAACATGCATAGTTTGAATGGCCTCCATGATTCTGTGATCTTTAAAATGTTAAACATTTAAGTCGGCTTTCATGTGAAGTATGTACTAATACAAAATAAACATTATTCAAAAGACTTATAGTAAAAGGAAAAAAGATAAAGTACTTGGATAGTTTTATGTCTTCAATGCACAAGAACTGAGTATCTTTGACTTCCATAGTAGGCTTATACTTCAGTTATTCTATTCATACTGTTTTGTGATGGGGCTAATTGAGGTAACATTTAAAAAGCTCATGTTACATGTATAAATTATGTGTAATTTATAATGGTACAAAATGCCATGTCTTTTACTGACAATATTAAGTGAAACTTCTATGAAGTTTATGATAGTGATATAACTTAGAAATTGCTAAAAATGAGAACACTTTTACTCAATTGCTTTTTTTCATAATCTATTTTTAATAACCCTCACAACTTTTTTTCTTAGCAACTTCAAAGTTGTTGTATTTACTTCACAGGAAGTCTGTTTTTGTCAGAATAAAAACTGACTGGTATGCATTAGGAATCATTCAATCACTTTAATAATTCCCATAGTGCCTTACTGAAAATTTCTTGATTTAAAGATAACTTATTTTTCTGACACTTCCTGTAGAGCTGGCATTTTCTGCATTTTTAATCATTACGGTACATCATTTTTATAGACTGTCTTTTTACATGGATTACAAATGGAACATAAAATAAAATTATATTTTACTTATTTTTGAATGAAGTAAAAGTATTGTCTTTGTGATTAGAAAATAACTACTATTGTGTTAGAATTAACAACAATAACAAGAAACCTCAGTTTGTCTTTTTTCATATTCTTACAGCAAGCAGACTCAGATAAATTGACTCAAACTACAAAAAAAAAAAAATGAGTAATGTGCAGCTGGAATAATCCTCTGTAAGATGAATGAAAGCTGACAACTTCAATTACAATTTGAACTGTCTCTTTGTGTATGAATGTGATTTAATGGAAATCTGATATTCAATAAACCTGACTTGCTTCATGATTTATAATGGCTTGCCTTAGGTTACCCAGATGTATTTTAAAGTGTAAAATGGCACAATGCCCTTTTCCAGTGATATGCAAAATTTTCCATCAACCAAAAATCAAAGGGAATATGTTTCTAATAGAAAAGAAGCATATGTATGACCCCATTCAACTAAAATTTTACTACATACTTTGATCCTCATCCCAAATCCCTCTCTTTTATTTTTTGAAGCAACACAAAAAAATCTGCTGACATTATATTTAATTATTCTTCCACCTACATTTAGTTTCTTCCACCACAAGTATGAATAAGGCAGAGCGAAGAAAAAGTGATTCCAGAAGCCAATTTCCTGAAGCTTGATGTCTGTATATATGATATGACCCAACTCTAAGTCATAACTATTGTTTTATTATTTGTTAAGAAGCTTATTACAAATCAAGTCTTCTTCAAGCGCATAATTAAACTGTAATCCAATAAAGGATTTATCTGAAATATAGCTCTAAATGTATTTATATTCATATATTCCTCTGAAGGAAAAAAACCTATTAGAAAATATCACACCATGTTATGACTTACCTACCTCTATGATTACTAGTGTATACTGATTTTGTATCAAAAATGCATTCTCATATAATTTTAGAAAATAAAACAGTAAACAAAGGATGAGTGTTCCAGGAAGAATATTTAGTGATTAGCATGGCTTGTCACACTGACTTTTAACTTCCATAATATTAGGAATTATTATTAAATTATTTAAAGATAGCATTTTGATATTTACAGGAGGTAAATAGCTTCCCTCAGTCCACACAATTCATTAAGTGTTGTAGAGCCAGAACACAAGTTAAAATTTCATTAATATAAGGCAGTTATATATATTGTCATCTGAGAAAGATCTAGGTTTGGAGAATATCCTGATTTAATTCAACCTGGTTGCAATGTAATTGCTACTTAAGTATCTAGCTGTTTATCTATACAGCTATCTGTCTATGATTATTGGAGATTACTTACCTGGAAGCTGATTCTGCGGCTTTTATTAGTATACAGAATGTTTATGAGGATGGGATTTTAAGATAGAATCCCATGGAAAAGAAAGAAAGGAAGGAGGATCAGTCAGATGAAATTTGCAGGAGATTCAACATCATTGGAGACCTAGCTGAGCTGACAAGGAGTTCTGCAGCTCAATGGTCCTGCTTAGATGTCCCAAGTAGGGTCAAGAGAATCAGGCCTTTGTTGTCCTTCATAATCTGCCACTGGATACAGGCTTCCAAGAGAAGGTCTGATATGACCTTTTAAATATATATATATATATATATATATATATATATATATATATATATATAGTTTTTCAATTATACTCTACATACAATAGTTTTTGTATTAGTTTCAGGTGTACAGCATAGTGGTTAGATAAACAAATACTTTACAAAATGTTCTTCCTGATATTTACAGTACCCATCTGGGACTCTAGTTATTACAATATTATTGACTATATTTCCCATGCTTTATATCCCCATGACTATGGATAAAAAACTTGAAAGGATTTAGAAGTACAGATATGACCTTTCTTTAGCCAAGGTGATTTGGAAGAATGCTGACAGCTGAGATTTTCATTCTATACAATTATGCACATACAGAGTTGTGCATATATAACATAATTTAGATTTTTACATGTAGGTAAATCAAAAACTAGCTTAAATCACATATTTTATTAAACAAATATGCCTAAAGCTTTGCATTTAAGCCCATATTCCAATATAGAATATCCACTTTGTTAAGAAAATAATAGTACAGAAAAATAAAGCACAAATGCTTTTGATATCTTAGAAAGTGATGAAATGTGACTTTATTAATACCTTAAAGCAGTGGTGAGAAATTTAGACATGTCACTAAATGTGTCCACAAGGCTGAAAAGTTCCTGTGGAACCAATAAAAAAAGTGGATTCAGTTTCAGGGACTAAGACGTTCATCCTAGTGAATAAATAGACACATTCAAACTTCACGGATACTTGTCAATATGATTTTCTTCTATGTTTTATGAAAGAGGCTCAGAAACATGAGATTCAAGGGAGCCACTCTCAAATTCCTAAGAAAGAGGTGGTTAAAATTGAAGAATTAATTTCAAAGGTTAGTCAATGAATCGTGGCAAAAGCACCTAAGGAATTGGACTGGGAGTAGAAGACAGAACCTTGATTTCTACGGAGCTGGAGTATTAAAACCTGAATGTTAATAAAGAGAAAACTCAGCAGTGTTGACCGAGGTAGAAAAATGATTGCTACTTTGGCACTGCCTGTACCTAGTCATCACGGACATATGTTTCATGATACAGTCTTTCCTATAAACCAGCCTTTGATTCCCTTTTAGATTGTCTGATCTGAGCCTTAGGAACTGAAAACATTGAGCTATACTCCATCAGTCCTACGGGTGACACCAGCACAGAAAAATAACAGGGAGCCAACACAGGTGACTATGCTATTAACTTGGCTTTTATTAAGGCAGGTTCAGTCCAAATTCATGTTAATTTAATAACAATACTAATCACTCAGAAACAATCCGTAATAACATCACACAAGAGAAGTGAGGGATAATGAACCCAAGTCCCAGAGCCTAAGTCTGCAGGTCTGGGAGACAGCATGGTGAGCAAGGGAGCCAGCCACTAGCATCTTACGAGGCAGAATCTCTGGAGCCAGGTGGGCAGCAGGGCAGATGAAGTCCTCAGTCCAGTAGGGCAGAGCCTCCAGCTGCACTACAGTCTAGAAAGCAACACAATTGGAATAGCACCTTGGTGTGTGTACCTCAGCTGCCTCAGCAGTAGTCTGAAGTCTACATCAGTTATATCCTTGAGGACCATTTATTCCTCCCTCTGGGTCTCTTGATAAGTGTCTTGGCACCCCTGATGGCAAGTGGGGGATTTCCCCAGAAGCCTATCTATGGGAGGTCCCACTCTGCAGACATGGCTGTTCTGATTACATGTGCAGATATCTTAGGTGTGTCTCCTTGCCAGATGCATCTAACATGCCTTACGTGGTTTCCCTCTTGAACCAAAGTGACATGGCTTACTGCCAACCCTCTTGGTTGACACAAATGACTCCATTTTGTTTTACATACTTTATGGTATCCTTACTGAACCAATGCCATTTTATTGGCCCTGCTCTCCACACTAGTCACGGTTAGCTTGTACACTGTGGCAGTGGCAGGCCTATTTTAATTTCATTGTTCATGACTGAACACACATTATGGAAGGGCTGAACGTTGGAAATAAGAGGAGAAGTGGATACGGCACCATATAAAGAAGAAATTAATTACACAAATAGTTTATGCAGTAAATAAACTGAATAGGAAGGCATATGTAGAAACTAAAATGGCTTACAAATAGAAACTGGCAGTCAAAAATGTACTTGTCAGTATGTAATAGTGTCTTCAAAACTCACCCTCCCCAAAAAAGCAATATAAAAAGAAATCCTGGGTAAGTAACCTTTCTTGCCTGTTCTCTCTTTGTTATTCTGTTTGAGTCATCATTATCACTTCTAGATCAGTGGTGTAATTTTTTCTACCAGTAACTTTAATAGGCTTTATACCAATATTAAACAAAGGAAGTATTTTACATTGACTGAGTTGATGAGAAATGCCTTCACTCAATTAGTTTCTCAATACTGAAATATTTTGAAATAAAAAAGAAATAGGCAATCTAAAAACCCTAAACTGATAATGAGGTAAAAGTTTCTCTATTCTTATACACCATGATGTTTGAAAAAGTGGATACTCTTTCTACAGCACCAATGGGGAAAAATGTATTCAATAAGTCTCTGGAGAATAAGAGATTATGTGCTATCCTTCACAAATGAAGTATTTGTAAAAATATCAAATAATTTTAAAACATGCCACTTTGAGATCATTTCATAAATGTGGGAATTTTAAATTTTGTCAAAACGCATTCTCTTATAATTTCAGGAAAATATTTTATCTAATATAAAATTGAGATCAGAATACTATAGTTTATAGAAATTATGTTTATTCTTGCTAAAATTTATGTCTTGAATATTTTTTATATTTTAAAATATTGTTTAATTGTTATATTGCATTTTAATGTTTCAGTTGAATTGAATAGATTGAAAATAGTTGAATAAAAACTACTTTAGCTCTATTAGTCAAAAGCTATATATTAATATTGACTTCTCAAGTAGGTAGAGAACTGTAAAATTACAAGAAATATGAATGTACAATAAATTTCACTGAATAGACAATGTACTTATTTTATATAAAGTATATTAATCTCTATCTCATCAATTAAAAAAACAAATTTATATTAGTCTTATCTATTTATGTACACTGCAAAATAATTGAATAAATTTCCCCAGCTTGATTGAAGTCACTGACCAAATAGTGATATGCTCTTCTGATAGGACTACTTATCTAAGAAAGTCAAAATGTAAAAGAATTCCTCCTGATTGCCAGGGGGTAATGGTGATTATTCCCTTTTATGTTCCACTCCCCTGTGAAGACAGAGTATAATCACCTACATAGACTTTCTGTGGATAATAAAAGCTTTCTTTTTTAACTCTTATTTTCTTTGATATTTTTGTTCTCCTGTACATACTAGGAAAAATAGTGTAAAACTATTACTCTCTTATCTTGCTTGTTCAGAAATTAGGACTCATAAATTTTCATTCTTGTGTATTACTTCACACAGTTTTAGAAAAACAAAGCCAAATGTAAGGAGTGACATAAGTGAAGGAAAATTTCATACTAACTAATTAAAAAGGGAAGAAGAAATTGTGAAAGTAAGTAAAAACAACCAACATTTAAAAAAAGAAATTTCAAAAGGGATAATGAGTTTCCAAAGAAAATAGATGCCATTGTCTTGAATTATAGGCATATGTAACCTCACAGCCACTCACCTTCTCATTCCAATACCATATTAATCCAGGAACCATTGGTTAAAGGCATTCCAATTGTTAATGTATATTTCCCATTTCCAGAACTCTTGGCTCTGCTGGGATAGAAATCCTAAAGAAAACACTCGTTCTCTAGGAGCCCAACAAGTAAAAAAAAAAAAAAGAAGAAGTAATCATATTTGCAGGAGGAACTGACCTTACCTAGCAAGAAAAGATAGGGCTGCTTTTTAGAACACCAGGGCAGTGAGGAATACATATAAAATGTAGGTGATGCACTTGGCTGCCCATAGTTCTAACTATGCTCATTGTTATTATGAATGGGCAAGAGTGGTAACCCCTGCTTAAGAAAATAATAATTATCAAGAGATCTGACCTTAAAATGAAGATTTGTGTTACAACCCTATGTCATTCAAAACACCAAAAGAGGTGATAGTTGGGAGTAAGTGGAATTTAGAACGTGTTTTAGAAGAGGGATACAATGAGTTGCTTTCTCAGAGCCAACTATAAGAATGAGAGCTACAATTTGTCTCACTAACCTCCTTATTTAAATGTACACCTATGTAAAGACAACCACTGGAAAGCTGGAAGAGTTGCTGAAAGAATATGAGTTGAGAGGTGGATTATGAGACTAATAGTGGACTATGTAGCATCAAGATCCTCCTTAAAGAAAGAACATACTGTGAATATGGTTAGCTGACAGCCCATGGGTATTAATTCCTCAACATATGAGCTGAGGTCAGATTTTTCAACATTGTTCCAGGCAATGGCTAAATAAGGCTATGCTAAACAAAGGTCTTGCCATTTCCAGCCAGCATGGGGTTCTTCTGGTAGGCAGTCTTTTATCTAGAGTTCTTTGGTTTAGCTGTTAAAGTTTTCATCAAATCAGCATTCCTACTCACTTCTTTTTCCTTTCAGAGGTGATGCTCCCTAATACATCTTTACTCCTCACCTGGTCTCCACATCTATTTTCTGGAAGAACTAACTGATACAGGTGGATTAGCACTTTTTTCTATGATGGTAACTCAAATGAGCAGAAGTTCCTTTCACAAGATGAAAGATTATGCAATTCTCAAGCAAAGTAAACTATCCGAGTAAGGAGTTCAGTTACCAGACAGTCTTTAAATGCCACACTGTTGGAATTGCCAGTGTTCATATTAAAGCCACACCATAGAAAGGCTGCATCTAGCTAATGACTAGGGGTTTTAGAAACCTGCCCCGTCTTCTGAAATGCAACTCCCCTCATGGTGCTTCTGACTCTGGGACTTACCCTCAACACAGCTGAGATTTTTGAAAATTCACAGTGCAGCTCAATCTTTCCTTACACCTCCCTATCAGAGGAGTCAGACCTGCATTATAGTTTGATTGCTCTTCCCACATGCTCCTGGTGTTCACTCCCTGTTATCTTTCACAGACATGTCCACCTTAAATCTCTTACATTCCAATTACAATTTCTGTCTGCTTTCCAAAAGCCCAAACAAACACAGAACCCATCCCATTATCATCTTGTAAAGTTTTATTTACTTATGTGGAAACACTACTCACATTTCCTTTTCATTGCACCAGATTCTTTTCTCTGGCATTATGTGATATACATCTAATATTTGTCATTCTAGAGCAAGGTATTTCAAATACATATAAAAAGTCTCTTTTTTAATTAATTAATTAATTGTTAAAGTATTCTTTGAAGTTGGCTATTTCTTTTAAATGTATTCTATTTTGAAAGATATTTCTTTAAAAAATCTAGCATGCAAATTTGATTTATTTTTACATTTACTACACTTTCAGTCTGAGGTTACAGTGGGTCCATACAAATTCCTATTCTGTATTTTGTATTTATGTTAATATAGTCTAAGATCAAATGTGTAGTTTTCACATCATGCAACAGAATCATGCAAAGGCCACACTCACCTAGAACTCATATATCTTTTTCACAAATGTTGTTGAAAGACATTTTCTTCATTTATGTTTCTCTAGTTGTTTCTTTAGAGCTAAGCCTGGTAATATATACTTATTCTCATTACAATTCATTTAATTTTCTTTGGTCCATCTAACTCATCAATACTTTCCCATCCTGATTATGTAATATAATATACTTACTACTAATATATTCTAAATTAGTTTTAACCTCAAATTCACTCATCATGCCATCTCTGTTCCAGGAAATGGTATAAATGTGGAACAGGAAAGGCTGTTAGCTCATGTTAGATTTTCTTGCAGATTAACATCGATCTATTTATCAACAATTTTGGATTTGATCATCCATCAACTATGGATCCACACAACTGTACCTTTACTTATTATTAAATCCATAGTTTATTTTGTTTTTACAATATTTTATTAGATATGTTATCATATGTATATATTTAATAATACATTAAGCATATGTATTTGATCAAGATGCATTGTAATGCTTTATTTATTTAATTACTAATGGGAAAAGGAAGAAATTGTAGGATAAGTGGAACTGTAAAATTCTGTTAACTCTCTTTGAATTGGCTTTTTAACTAGTTTCCTATCACTTTGAAAGTATCTAAGGAAAATGTAAGTACAACAATAGTAGGATACACAACTGATAGTGGCTTAAGTGCAAGTGAAAAAAGTGGGGCTTTTCCCCAAAACCCAATACACTGATCAACTAGGTTAAGAAATCCCTTTTCTCAGGCTAGAGGGAGAACAAAGCAGTATCAGTAATTAATCTGTCCTCTTGCTTACCTAGCTCCATACTAAGTCCTTAAGTGCCTATAGTATTTTCCATTTAAGGAAAACTAGTTCTTAATATTAAGTACAATAATGTTCTCTCACTGGCTAAGGCAGAACATGTTGTGACTGTCAACCCCAAGCTTTCTTGGAATGATAAAATAGAAGAAACTTGCTCTTTCTTGATCTCTGTAACAGGACATGTGTCCAAAGGGCCAGACTCAAAGTTTCTTTTTTCTCACAAGCTCTTTCTACCTTCATTCCATACTTGATTGGTTTTACAGTGTTATCTGTTATATTGATTCTGATCCATGTAAACAGTAGGGAAAGAGAAGAGATAGTTAAAAGTGTAGAGATATAAAAAGGCCATGGATTCCCCCTGCAGGCCTACATTGCTCTTCTTTTAGTAAACACTGACCTTGTGCCTTAAGCTGTGCATTGACTAAGATGCTTTTCTTTCATGTGTTCTACGTGAAGTTAATTATGATTTTGTCCCATTTTTAAGATTCAGTAGTTGGTATAATAGAGTTATTTTGGGTATAAATAATAAAATTCCAACTCACAACGTCTTAAAAAATGACAATACAACACAATCACTATTTTTTGTTTTTATTTTATTATTATTAATTTTCCTGAGTAAGACTTAAAAATTATGATTTTATTTCATTCAGCCAGTGGCTATTTTTCTAATTTTATTATCATAATTGAGATCAATGATTATTGATCAACACTGATTTTAAAATTTCTGCTCACATAACTGCATGGTAACACAGTTAAAATAGCTACCTAGGCAGTATGGGCATCTTTATAGAATCAATGAGCAGGACAATTTTGTAAATTTCTTTAAATTTAATTTTTCCATAGATGCCTGAATGTAAAAATATAAAAATTAACCAGACTATGTCAAAAGTGTTTATATGACAGAATATATTATTGGAAATTTACCAACAATTATGCTTTTATAGAATTGATTCTGTGGTTTTAAATGTTTTGCTTCATAAAAATAATCAGGAGTATGTTTGATGTTCGTGCATTATATTTTTCTTTGTTATAAAGAATAAAAACATTTTATTAATATATACCAAGAAAAAATTAATCACAATAATGCTCAGAAGGAACTTAATCTGTTACAGTGTCTGACAGAATATGGATACATTAATATGATTTATAAATATGACCTTTGTTCTAAGAAAGAGAACAAAGAAGGAATTAGTTCAGAAGAAAGTCTAGAAAATAACTGGTTAAAAATACAAAGAATTAGTCAAATTGAAATGTAAACATCCTGGAGGTTTACATTTAGGTCTACTATCCTAATGGAATAATTTATTTATTTATTTTTTAAATTTTAATATTAGTTTATATGACTATACACAAATTAATCTGAATGTAGCATTTATTCCACAAAATACTTATTAATAATGCATTTCAGTACTATTTCTATAATAGAAACAACACATTAGAAAATAAAACTTGAATTAAAAATGATAGAAATAAAAAAATTAAAGTTAACTTATATGATCCAATATTTATTCTGCTGTATTATTTAATTAATTAGGAATTTGAGCTGCATAACATAATGGTATATATTTTAAACATTCTGTATATTAGAATTTGATACAGAAATGCATCTCTTAATTTCATTATCAAAATAAACTCAGCATACTGTGAAAGCAATTGTTTTAAAGAAAACAAAAACTTCAAAAAAGTATCATTATTAGCAGAATTTGTATCAGGTTTCATTTACTAATCCTCTGGAAGTTAGCCAATTAAATTTGCATTATTCTAACAATATGATAATATTGAAAACAAGTTTTTCTAACTTAGTACTGTTGCTATTTGGACTGGATACTTCTTAATTGTTGGGTCTTCTCACATCAACCCCAGTGGTAATAATTTAAAATGTCTCCAGATACTGACAAATACCTTTTGGTAACTTGTGTGTGTGTGTGTGTGTGTGTGTGTGTGTGCGCATGCACCAGGGTGAACTGAGAACCACTGATCTAAAATGAAAAAATAGTAAGTACACACAACTGGTGTGATGATTTTCATATGTGTTATTTCAAAATATCCAGCTAAATTTATAATATATACTCAATGTTTGTAAATCAATCTACATTAGAAATTGAATCAATTTTGCCATGTTTTATAAAGATACTAGCATGTAGGGAGTGTAATATGTATTAAAAATCAAATTTCAGAATATGGAAGTAGCAGGAACAATTAAAAAGTTAAGTATGAGAAAATGGCAATATTTTCTCAAGCATAGTAGGAAGAAAACACAATTTTGGCAGGAAGTTATGTTATTTTTCATACATGCCTTCCATAATAAAGTTGGAGAGCTGATGAAAGTCAAATAAACACACACACATACACTCAAAAACTACTATATTTCTATCAGCATGATAATGGAATATATAATATATTAATTATAAACAATAGCTATAAATATCAAAACATCATTTTCTAAAGCAGATATAAATTATTTTTCTAGAGATAAAAGATCATATAAAATGAAGAAATGATAAACTTATAGCCGAGCAGCCACAATTATACTTTATCACTTCAAATTGAAAAATTAATTTTTTCTTGAAATTTGTTTCCCTGCTCAGTCATCAACCTGCTTGACAAAGGCATATGGCAGAATATTTTTTTTAAAGGTAAACAAAAATGGGTGAAGAACATAGTTCCTACAATAACAGAAATGTATAATTCCTAAGATCACCTAGAACATATTAATATTTTATTTTAAAAATATATTTACTCACTAGTAGGAAGGATTACTCTTATAAATAGTTTGTATATAGATTACTCATGATCCACAACCTGGTCTCTACCTACTAGATGCCAGCAACAGCTCCTCCCCTAGTCATGATAGTTTAAAATGTCTCCAGACATACCTAAGTGTTTTCCCCTGGGGATGACAAATTTACCCTGGTTGAGAATTATTGTTTTATACCCTCTGAACCTTAAATGACTCACTTGCCCTTATTAAATGATACTTGCTACTTTCTGGAAGACCCTGCAGAAATCTCTGAAGAGAGGCAGCTACTTTGCAAAATGCTATTCATCCTCAGGATCTACACCAGTTTCTTCTCTGACAACAAGACCAATATACTGGGGAGATGCTGAACCTTTAGAAAGAGGGTAAAGATTGCATGTAAAGAAGCATCATGACCTGGATATCATGGATCAACAGGAGCCAAGAGAGATTTAATGGGATGATTTATTGAGGGTGCTGTAAAAGTAGAAGGAATCCAAAGTCAGATATATGAGGGATACATTTTATAAAGATTCAGGGGCCTGCCACATTGGTGAAGTTTTCTGGGTCAGTTGGAATGGGTTATAAATGACATTTTCTTCTACAAGTCATAAGAAAGTACAACACTTAGTAGACCATTTCAGGTTCACACTTGGAACTATGGGATGGTATAGAAAACTATGGTTTTGCATGTGGTCCAAAGAAGGGAAGTGTTCTGCAGTTGCCAAAGCTGCATGCTCTGAACCATGGGTCATCTGGTTCAGTAGACTCCTTGGTACTTGAAATATCTTTGAATTTAATATGGATTTAACATCAATCCTCAATAAGAGAATTACAATGTGGTTCCTTAGACTATCAGAGCAAAGCTATGCTAACTGAGGTGTAAAACTAGATATGTTGAGAAACAATGCATATTTAAAATTACTAAACACATTGAATAAAGTTGTTTATGATGTGCTGCCAAGATGAAGCTTCTAGTCATGGGCAACCAAGCGACCATGAAGCTAAAGTTAGATTGTGTCTCATCCATCAAATCATATAATGGACCAATCCAATAGCAATCCATGGTAATATAAGTTGTACATTAGGGATCAGGGGTTATGAGGGTCATAATATACATGTACAACCTAAAAGTAGACTGATGTCACACTATAGCTTGACTCAACAGAGGCCTTTAGGAGACCAAGAAGAGAAAGTCCCCCAATTAGGGTAGAGCTTCAGGTGATGCACTTTGTACAGAAAGAAATGTGACCTAGGGAAAGAGAGAGTATATCTGTGCTCATAGGCATTGGCAGATGGCCTATATTATTGAACACAGACATGGAAGGAGAAAAATTGGAAGATCATTGACAGTCTCTAAAAGGCATAGATATGAATCTGCTGGAGTGGAAATTCAATGTAAAGATCGTTATGTCACATTTGACACTACTAGGGAGAATCCACAAGTATACAACCAAGTGATAGAATAACTCTGCCGATTGACTTTAGTCACTGCTGTCATTAGCCACAAAAATGCTGAAACAATGGGCACATGAATGGAACTATACTGGTAGAGATGGTTGCTATACATAGGTACTCTAATTTAGCTACTGCCACTTAACTCAACCTGCCTCAAACAGAGACACACACTGAGCCTCCAATATAAAACCATCCTATAAATAACCAGTCATTTGGTGGCAAATTAATTATATTTCACTTATTTCACTCTGTAAGGAACAGCAATTCACCTTGAATAGGATTGACATGTATTCCCAGTACATGGTTTTCTTTCTTGCCTGCAAGACCATACCCAGCAGAGTCACAGGAATTCTTAGTCTTTCACCTACTGGCATAAGTTCTCATATAACATTTCCTAGGGCTAATGATCTACTTTACATAAAAGAGCAGGGAAAACTGGCCATAAACATGATATCTACTATTTTCACCATTTTGAACTCAGACATTGCCAGCCCTATGGACTACAGGAATTACTTATAAAGGATGCAGTTGGAGGCATGAGATATAAGATGGTATCCTGGTAGTAAGGATGCCATCCTCCAGAATATGGTATACACTATAATCAACAGATAGTGTAAGTCTCCATATATCCAAGAGGTGCAATGTAGAGGTTTGGAAATCAAGGGATTGAAGTAATAGAGGTTTCACTTACTGTAGCTCTTAGTAATGTAGTTGAGTTATTTGTACTTTCAACCCCTTAAATTTGGGTTCTGTAAGATGAAAGTCTTGCTTCCCAAAAGGTAAATTCTTCAGCTTGGATACAGTGGAAAAGCTCTATAGAGTTTTAAGTTATAGCTGCTGCATTTCCACTTCAGGCTCCTCATTCCAAGAGACCAGCAGACAAATTAATAATAATAATAATAATAATAATAATAATAATAATAATAATAATAAGTTGCCTTACTGATGTGGGCAATTTTTCTTGTTCATAATGAGGAAGCAACATTGCTATTACATAATGAGAGCAAAGAATAGTTTGAGGTTTCAGGTGGTGCACAATCAACCTATTGGTGAGTCCATGCCCAGCTTTAAAGATAACAATATTTGAGGAGCTGCTATTTGAGAAAAGCATGCTACCAATTGATTTGGCACCATTAAAGTTGAATTCTGGGTGATCTCCACCAGACAAACTCCCTATACAAGCAACAGTGCTAGCAAAGATTGTGGGACCTTAGAGAAGGAAAGGAAGTGTGGCTGATGAATCTTAGTTATGCTGCAGAAGTAGAAGCTGTAGTTCCGTCCCACTAACTTGTCTTTTGTTAGTGCTCCAGGAAATGAGATTAACTAAAATTCTGAAGAAGTTCTTCCCAGATGGGACACAGTTAATAGGAAAAAGCATATGGATCTGAGTGACACAGATATTCACACTATGGTATTAGTAGATTTTTATCTGACTCCCCTCTTTGAGTCTGACAAATTCATGTTCCATGCACCTGGAGATAGTTGCAAATTGTTCAAAACTGCCCCTTCCCTGGGGACTGTCATTGGCCACAGGGTGCTGCTGGGTTTAAGTGTAAACTATCCTGTGCAGATTGCCCTGATCCTCAGGACACTCCTAAGTTTGATGACTCACTAAGAAGACCCTCAGCACTCAGCATGTAGTCATACTTATGGCTTTGATTCATAACCACAGAAGAAGACAAAGCATAATCAGCAAAAGGAAAAGACACGTGGGGCAAAGTCCAGAGAAAACCACATGCAAACTTCTCATTGGTCACATGGAAAGTGTTTATTTCCCCAAGTAATGAGTTGTGTCGACATGTGTAAAATGTCACCTAAAGAAGCTCATTTAAAACTAAGGGTCCATAGTTTTTCTTAGGGACTGACTGATCATGTAGGCACCCTTTGCTTGGCATATACCAAAAATGCCCGAATGACAGAAATAAAGCAGGTAATTAGCATAAACCATATTGTTTGCATGAACAATTTAGGCACAGGGAATCAGCGTTTCTGTAGCCATCCTGAAATCCAGGTTTCTGGATGTCAGCCAAAGGACAACCTTGTAAGCATGTCCTTCATAGAATGACATTTGGGCCTACTGTGTCAACACTTTTCTATGCATGTGGGAAGGCTGCTGACATGATTAGCTAATGCAGGGATATAAATGGCTCAATCTGAGATATCTTGGAAAGGCTAACTCGGCACTGGATCTCCCCATGGCTTTCACAAGTGAACTTCTTGCTCTGCCATCCTAAATTCATGTCTTCCTCACTTCTTCACAGGGCTACTCAGAGCTCTTCTCTATAAAACTCTGCACACAAGTCTCCAATCTCATTCTGTTTGTAGGCAACCTACTCCAAGGTAACAGCCTTCGTAGTAATGACATCATATAGACTGGAGAGTAGATGAAGTCTAGAAGTTCCCATGTGTTAAGGTAATAATGAAAATAATAGGATATGTTAACTTTTAAAATGCCTAGAGATTCAGATGAAAATTGAACAAGTATGAAATTTTTGGAACCATAGGATTTCTGATATAAAAATATAACTTTTGTTAGTGTAATATAGCTATTTGGAATGGCCAATTTGATGTATAAAATTTATGCTCAAAATGTCAAATTAAAATAGCTGCACTCTCAGTAGATTTTCACAAGTAAATTAGAAACTTAATTTGTTCCAGATGCAAGAGTCATAATAAAGACGTAGAGAGAGGTTTCAGCAGCCAGTTGGTAAAACAAGCACAGGTGCACACACATGTGCACACCCATACGAACATGCATCATTATGTCCTATATACTGTCATTGATGTCAAAAGAATCAAGTGGACGTGCATAGCAGAGTCATTGGCACCTGGAACATCACAACTGCACTATAAATGCTAGTTGACCCCAATTCTATATGACTGTCTCTATTTTGTGCTAATAATTACATACCTGTGTGAGAATAAGAAAAATCCAGTCAATATTGCTAGTTAGGGCCACTAAAAAGATTTGAGATATTAAGCTATATAATAAAGAGATATTCAAAGTAATCTTTTGAATTTTTCAAATTTTCTAATCTTGAAAATATCTGCCTTCCATACAAATGGAGGCTGTGATTGCAAATCCTCAGTACAAATCAGACAGTTCATTATTGAGCTGACTATAATAAAATTAAGTTATATTTGGCAAAAACAGACTCATTATCTGAATATTTGAAATCTAACTCATTTGGTGGTAAACTGCACTTGGTGGCTGTTTTGTAATGTTTGTGTTATTTCCCCATCTCTACCACCTACTAGTTTCTGAAGCCATTGCGTGTTTAATACTTGTGATATGTTCTGCCAATTATTAAGGGTTTCGTTCTGAACTTATGAACCACCAATTGCATTGGAAATGTAATTGACTTTCCAATATTGTTAGAAATTTTCTCAACTATCAATTAAAAGAGCAATTCAAGTAAGTTGGGGGAAATCTAAGGTTCCCTTTCATTGCTTTGGAAGGCTCAGAAAAAACTTTTTATATCTTAACTTCAACAAACATTCCTCTTCTACTTCTCTCAGGAGGGTGCTTGTGTCTCTCTCAGAATAGCCTTTAGTGACTCTGTAGTTTCTGCATTCATTTCTGTCTTAGTAAAGAAGCCTAGATCTAAATTTCCCAGAATGCCTAACTCACAGGGTTCATTTTGAGTCTCATAATGAGAGGAACTCATGCAAACTTGGAAGTTGGAAGAGAATCTTAAGCAATTATTCACCAGTGGAAGCTGTGAACAGGCTCGTGAATGTTGTAGGCAGCCAACTTGAAGCTTCACCAGAAGTTCCCTTCTGTCCTCAGAAAAAAACACCCATTTCAATGTGTCAGGCAGTAGAAATCTTCAATAACTGTTCACTTGCACCTCTTACATATCTGTATTTCCTCAGAGCCTCCTTGACATTCACTACTCCAGGTCATTAATTACCTGCATTCTATCCCTAGTGCCTGAAGTACTGGACCTAAAGAGGTTTCTGTTTCTCTGACTGAATCTGCTTCACGTACCAGGTGACGGGAGAAGGTGTGTATGCATTCATGCCGGAGGTTTTTGCACTTTGGGGACTTATTCTCAAATCATTTTCCTAAACATTAAATCAGTTTTCAAGACAAGTTATGGGGAAATTTGTAAAGAAGCAAACCATTTTGGGGAAGTGGTTTTTAACGCTCTACATTACTGTTAATTGGTTAGATACCATGACATCTCTATTTTCTTAGAGGTTTTAGATAACATTTACATTTTGCATTTAAAGTATCTATTATTTTTGTAAGAATACTGAAATATGAGAAAGGAACTACTTGTATAATTATGGTTGTGAAAAAAACATTTAGTTATGTAAAAATACATACACTTTTTGAGAGATAAAATATATTAAAGTTTCTAAAGTGCAATTTAAATATATGTGTTGTACTTTACAGGATAAAATATAAAAGTTATACTGTAGAAGATAGAAGAGAGTCAAAGAAAAATATCAAGAGTACTTATTTTTAAAACCTGGAATTTCAGCTCAGACACTAAAAGTCATCAAATATATACACACATACACACACACACACACACACACACACACATTACAATTTAAGTCTGTGAAACTGGTAATTTGTGATTCTTATATCATCAATAACAACCAGATTCAGAAATCTTTGAAATTACGTATACTGATTTGTATTTAAATAATTTATATATGCTTTGGCAGCCATTCACTCTGAAGCAGAAACCATCTGTAGAAAGAATAAGCCATTTTATATATTTTGTTTGAAATTTTTATTTGAATTTTTTCTATAATTAATATTCATGCATGACACCTAAATTGTAAGGTATTGTATTTTGTAATTGAAATGTAGAGCTAGCTGTGGTTGATTATTAAAACTGTTGAAGTTTAAACTTCGAGTAACTATTCTTCAATTTTTAAATTATTTCTTTTATCTCCTTATCTCACAAAAATATGTAGGTAGGTCAATAAAATCTTATATGTATTTAATTTTGAAAACACCCAATAAGGTTTTAGAGATGGATAATAATCATGGCAATTTTTTTTTTATTTTTTTTATTTTGGTTTTTCAATTACAGTTGTCCCATTTTTCCCCCTTTGCTCCCGCCCACCCAACCCACCCCCTCTCCCACAATCATATCCCTCCCCGTTGTCCATGTCCATGAGTTATTTATACACATTCCTTGGCTAAACCCTTTTCTTACTTATTGAGGATGGTAAATTTTATGTTATGTATATTTTAACACTATTAAAGGAAGTGGAAAGATAGTCTATCATTCATTGTTAACTAAGATTCAACTAATCTTTTATTGCGTTTTCTTCAACAGAGATCAAATTATAATTGCTTTCACATAGGCAGGTTTGAAACAAAAATGTTTTCTCTTGGTAGATAAAACCCTAAAAGTTATAGAAATTATAAAAATATTTTATGTAGAATAAAAAGTCAACTGATTTATTTTTATATTTAAATTTAAATAATATAAAGAAGTTGTATAAATTATAACCAACTAACATGGGTCAGCCCTGTCCATAACAGCAAAAGAGAAAACTAGGACCCCTTTCTCACTCAGTAGTCACAATCCTTTGTTGCTTTACTGCTAGAAAAAAATCTTTTCTGAGTTTAACACCTTTGGGGTGTCCAAGTCTAATTTGCCAACCACCAGGCTATGTTCCCTAAGGGAAATCATTTTTACAATTTTACCCCTCAGTTTTCACAGTGGTTACAATCTTCCAACAGAGATCTGGGAAGCCATCTGAAACAATTTGCACATGCACATGGACAGTTACCATAATTCCCCTAGCCCACTACTGAAGTCAGTAAGCATCTGAAGAGGGCTAAGAGCATATAAATGAAAGGCTATGTTAACTTCTCAAAAAAGGAGGTTGGTTGAAAAGAGAGAAAAAAACTTTCCTTCTTTCTCTGTTTGGAAACACTTAAATAACACTAGAAATATTTGTTTTTGGAAGGCTTGATGGAACTACTTGTGAAATATCAATCTTGTTTTATAATGGCAAGGTGTTTTTGGACAGTCTTCTCAAATTCTACCATAATAATTGATTTGTTTACATTTTATGTTCTCCTGGTAATTTATGTTTTCCGAGAAATTTTAAGAGAGAGGGGTACAGAGGGACACAGAGAAAGAGAGGCTAGATCAGCCTGCAACGCAGGCATATGTCCTGACCAGGAATTGAACCATCAACCTTTTGGTTCACAGGCCTGCACTCAACCCACTGAGCCAAACCAGGAAGGGCTATTTTCTGAGAATTTAAAGTCAGTTTTCAAATTTATTTGAACAGAATTGAGAAAAATATTGCCCTAGGGGCTTCTGGTCAAGATGGAAGTGAGGTAAACATGGCCCACCTCTTTGCACAACCACAGCAAAAATTACAACTATGTTACAAAACAAGTACCACCCAGGAATCATCAGAAAACTGAGCTGTATGAAAAAGTCCAACAACCAAGGAATTAAAGTAGTCACATTCATCCAGACAAGTGGAGGGATGGAGATGCAAATGGGCGGTCCCATACCCATGTATGGGGTATGAAAATCAGGAGGGATACTTCCAGAGTAAGGGATCCCAGGTCCTCATCAGACCACCCAGCCCAGGGGCGCAGTGACAGGAAGATAAATCCCCATAACCTCTGGCTATAAAAATCAGTGGGGGTTGGGACAGTGAAGCAACTTAAACGGTGGGATTCTCAGGAGTCTCCTCTTAAATGGCTCACAACAGATTTAGGACTTATACAGACTCACTTTTTCTGGGTTCCAGCATCAGGTCAGCAGCTGGAAGGGCACAAATAGCATAGGGGTAGAAACTGCAGCGTCTGGTATTAGGGAGAGTGTCAGAGGAACTTCCTTCTGGACAAAACTCCAGAGGCAAGGCAGTGGCCATTTGACCCTTTTCTGAGCCCTCCCCCAAACAGATACACCATATCTGAGACTCCATTAACTTGATTCACATGGGTTGTCACATCATGGTGATTACACATGGCTCCACCCCATCCAATTCACTGGTACAATAGGCCACAGGGAGTCAGACCAGTTCTTCCTAAAACGTAGAAACAAACACAGGGAGGATGCCAAAATAAGAAGACAAGGAAATACAGCTCAAATGAAAGAACAGAGCAAAACTCTAGGAAAAGAACTAACCAAAATGGAGATAAGCAATCTATTAGATGCAGAATTCAAGACACTGGTTGTAAGGATGCTCAAAGAACTAATTGGGTACTTCAACAGCATAAAAAAAAAAAGACCCAGGCAGGAATGAAGGTTACACTAAGTGAAATAAAGAAAAAATTACAGGGAATCAACAGTGAAGTGGATGGAACAAAAAATCAAATTAATGATTTGGAACACAACAAAAAAGAAATTCAATCACAACAAGAAGAAGAAAAAATAATAAAAAAAAATCAAGGGTGGGCTAAAGAATTTCTGGGAAACCTATGAATGTATTAACATTTGAATCATACACTCTACACAATTTGTCAAAATAGAGCAAAAACATGCCAACATTCAAATTAAATGTGCCAACATTCAACAAACATACCAACTTTCAACAAATATACCAGCATTCGGGTCATCACACTCCACTTAATTTGTCAAAGTAGAGCAAAGACACATCTCTTAAACACAAGTGTTTATATTAAGGATTAGGCTTAGGAGTTATGATTATTTATAAATTATTCATTGTACATAACTAAAAGACCCTGGCTGGTTTGGCTCAGTGGATTGAGCGTCGGCCTGCGAGCTAAGTGTCGCTGGTTCGATCTTCCAGTCAGGGCACATCAGAGAAGGAAAACTCTGACTCCAAAAAACCTCCGCTGCCTTGCGGCATACCTCTTCAGGGGAAAGGCTAAGGGAGTAAACCCCGACAGAAAATCCGGAGCCGGAGTCCCTAAGGCGGTTTGACGTTGTAGTCAACACCGGCAACTCCTGCGGCGCACCTGAAGCCAAGCTGTATTGACTCCGTCTTTCCCTTGGACCCTTCAGCTGCGAAGAGAGGGGGGGTCTGCTGCATGGGCAACAGCAGACCCTCCATATCACCCTGCCCAGGCTCTGTAGCTTCAGCTTCACTGGAGAGGACACTCCAGCGTCATCGCAAGATGTCGATTCAACACGGGAGGAGACAGATACCGTGTCACTCCCGAGTCGGACTGCACAGCCATTCTCGGTGGTGCAGATAGACTCTTAAGAAGCTACACCATCGTCTCTCGAGACGGACGGCTGCCGACGACGACGACATAACTAAAAGAACTAGTTAAATGCCTGTTAAAATTATTTTTTCCTTTTTTCCAATTATTTTCTACACACATTATTACTCTTATGTTCTTGATATTTAATGTCCATCTTCCAAGAACTTGTCCCATAGTTTGTCTTTATGGAAGAATTTAAGTTCAGTTGATAATATGTTGGTTGCATATTTATACTATTATAAAACAAGGCTTCATTTTTCCTAAGGCTGATGATAGTAACTTTAAATATCATCTTCTCATCATATATTATTTCAAGAGAGAAATATTTATCTTCATAGTAAAAACAATTTATTACAGTGGTTATCCTTGAACAATAGCAAAAAAGATGCCTATCAACAACAATTTATATCCCTAGGGAATAAACAGTTCTAATGTTTCATGTAAGAGTTAAAATCTTAACTATAAT
Organism: Furipterus horrens; assembly: GCF_987537825.1. Lineage (NCBI taxonomy): Eukaryota > Metazoa > Chordata > Mammalia > Chiroptera > Furipteridae > Furipterus > Furipterus horrens. The sequence continues at coordinate 19,142,925 of NW_028327175.1, forward strand.
GATAATATTTAAATTGTGTCATGTTTTATTATGTAGATTTTCTTTTAAGAATAGAAACTCAATTATTGGCTTGGAAGTTATTTTAAAAAATTCACTGTATTATCAAAAGTATTTTATCATAATTTATTCCTAGATATGTAAAATCATTTATAATGATAATTTTAAATAGGAATAAGAAAGTTTAACCAACTCGACTACTAACTTTTAAAAATTAATGCATATCCTTTTTCATATTCTGTCAAAGCCAAACATCCAATTCATTTATTTTTCAAATGAAGAATAAAATGTTTAATCTCCTTGTAAATTGACATTCATCACTTTTGCCTTACACCTGAAACTTATAGTTCTAAATGATGACACAGTTGCACTTTAACTTTAATTTCCTGAAGCCATCAATAATGTGGGGCTTAAATGCATTCTAATTGAAAGGGTCTCATTGCCTGAATTCTATTACTATCTACTATGAGGTCTTTTCTTTTATGGATTTCTGTGTCTGCTGCTTTCAAAGTTAGAATATTTACTTGAGAGGACATCTTAGAGACTTAGTGGAAATGAAAATACAATTCCTCTGTCAATTCTATTCCTGGGGCTTCATAATCAAATTGGCTACTGCCTTATCATTTGTCAGGCATGTGGTCTTTCACAGACCCAATGCAGAGAGGTTGCACTGAATCAAATCATATGTTTGTTTTGTCCTTCAGACATAAAGACTCAACAAAATTGTATTATATATAGAGTTATTTTATTTAGTCCTAGTTTAAATCTATCTATTTATCCATCTATCTATTATGTATCCATCTATCTCCCTTATAGCCATACTCTCTTAACTATCTGTTTCCTAACACTTTTTTTTTTAATTAGAAAAGTTATTTTATGTATTGGATTTAAAAATTATTTATTTCTCCTCTGGTCAAATTGGAAAAGTACACTCCAAAAATAAACTATAAACTCTAGAAAATACTGACAAGAATGTATAATTTTCATGACTTAGCTTCCTTATTTCTCTTTATTCTTTGATACAAGAGGAAATCACAATCCACTGATTCTATGACACCTTTAATGTTACACTCCCTTTGGATCCTTAATTCTCTTTATTGGAACTTAACTTCCATGGTCAATATAATCTTCCCTTTTATCTTAACTCTTTGCCCTTATTTTGCTTCACTGTGCATTCTTAAAAAAAATCATCTATTTATTTTTATAGAGAGGAGAAGGGAGGGAGAAAGAAAGGGAGAGAAACATCAATGTGTGGTTGCTTCTCCTGGACCCCAAACTGGGGAACTGGCCCTCAACCCAGGCATGTGCCCTGACAGGGAATTGAACTGGTGACCTGCTAGTTTGCAGGCCAGCACCCAATCCACTGAGCCACACCAGCCAAGGCTTATTGTGCATTCTTACTGAAATCTCAGCCTTGACTAAAACCAACTCTATCTACTAAGAGCCAGCCCTTCATAGGTAAACCTGCCCTATACATGTCCTTCCCATTATACTGACTTGTCTCCCTTACCACTCATCTCAAGAGAGCCTTTATACTGGTCAACAATGATAATAACTTGTCCTAATCAATCTGCTCCTTCACTCTTTCAGACCAATATCTCATACATAATCCTCTGTTCTCAAAACTTCTCTGTACTCATTTTCAGCTTTGATCTTCTTGCTCCTTATGTCATTGAAAAATTGAAACAACTGGATGATATCTTTCCCAAGTTGTGTCTACCATGTGAAAGTTATTAACTAGGGTTCATGCATCTATGTCTATATATTCTACCATTTCTCTGATTAGTTTAAATGAATCAATCATACTTACACATACAAAAAGTCCACTAAAATACAAGTTAGCATGGTAATTAAGCAAAGTTAATTATATATGGGGTTGTTTTAATAACATATCTAAGTAGAGTCAAATCTAAATGTATATTTGATCCCATCTCTTTTCGCTACATAGAAATTCACTCTGGCTCTCCTCACCACTGATTCCTCTCTATGTGAGTGTTTCATTTGGCCTATTATTTTTCCCCTCCAAACAAAACAAAGAAAAAGGAAGCTACTCTTGCAACAGTTATTCATTTTTCTAACTTCCGTCTTTATCCCTTGCTTAATAAAAAAATAGTTATTTCAATAACATAGCTAGGCATGAGCATATTTAATTTTTCAGTCACATAATACTTAGATTAACTTATTCTCAGTCAACAGCATAATTCTACAAAAAACAAAATTTGCAGCAAAATTTTTAATGGTATACTTTTAATCTTTTAAGCAATGTACTCAATATGATGAAAATTACACTCTTCAAATATACATTAAACTATGTACATATATACACATATTAAACTATATACACGAAGCAAAACTTGCTCAAAATAATACTGCATATTAGCCAATAAAAATTATTTACAAAACTTCTAAAAAAAGTACTAGCAGACTAAATTCAACAAAACATTGAAAATGTCACGTATCATGATCAAGTGTGCTTTATCCCTGGGATGCAAGGAAGCTTCACCATATACAAATGAATAAATATGATACATCATATTAATACTAAGAAGAATACTAGTCATATCATTTCAATAACTGTAGAAAAAACATTCGATAGAATTCAACATCCTTTCAGGATACGACATATATTCTCAAAAAGTTGGGCCCAGGAAAAACATACCTACAGAATAAAGGCGATATATGACAAGCCCAGACCTAACAGCATCTTCAGTAAAGAAAGGTTGACATTTTTTCCTCTAAGACTAGGAAAAAGACACAGGTGCCCTTCATCACTAGTCTTACTCAATGCAGAACCGGAAATCCTTGCAAGAGAAAGAAATAAAGCCATCCAAATCAGAAATAAAAGAAGTAAAATTGTCTTTTTGCAGATGCCATGATATTAATATGTAGAAAATCTTAAAGACTGCCAAAAAAATATTAGAACTAACAAATAAATGCAATGAAGTTTCACGATACAAAATAAACATGCAAAACTCAGTAATGTTTCTATATACTAACAATGAACTATCTGAAAGATAAAGAAAACAAATCCTATTTACAGTAGCATCAAAACAGTAAAATACAAATTTAACCAAGATGGTTAAAGGTATGTACACTGAGAACTATAAGACATTAACAAAAGAAATGTAAGTTGACACATATAAATAGACATATATCTTACATGTCTCAAATTCATGGATCAATTAATGGAGTTAACTGATATTTTTTAAATGTTCATAAGAACCCTAAGCCATCTATAAATTCAATGCAAGCTCTCTCAAAATCCCATGGTATTTTCCTAAAAAGTTCCACATTATCCTCTCACTGATTGTTAAGTTGGACAAATATTAATTAAGTGTCCAAACCTATGTTTTCCTCATCCATCATCTCCCTGTAATATAGTTTTTGCACATATAAGCCTGAACCAGTGTTTATTTTTAACTGGTATGCCATAAGAATTTTTAAAACACACAATACCTGACTATTTACTAAGAGGACATTGACCTCTTTTTCCTTAGATTGTGAAATAAAAATTGACAACAGCCAAAAACAATAATAGCCATTCAGTGTGACTAAATTAAAATTATACTTTTTTTCTGATTGACAAAAATATAATATATATTTTTGGTATACTGTATAATTTTATTAATTAGTTTATGTGTGACTTGGTATGAAAAAAAGGTTAAAAACCACTGATATAAACCAATGTGATCTTTGTTCCTTTGTTATAGTTTTTCCCTTTACAGCTCTTAATTATTTTTTATAATACTGATTTAGTCTGCTAATGCTTTGATGATTCGTGTCTTGCAATGTTGTCTATTCCTTTATTTAAGAATTCTATTGTAATGTATTAAACTACTGCTGGATTAATTTTAAGAGGGCCTTAAATTTTCTCTCACAGTTTCCATAACCTTTCTGGTCTGCTCCTTATTCTATGACACTCGCATGTTTTGTCTTCTATATCATGAATTTGGCTCACAGAGGCATCTGGAGTTGACTTTATTCATTGCTAAATGTTTCAACAAATATACACACACTTTCAAGATATCCATCTTCATCTTTAGTGGCTCCTTTGCAATAACAGACAGAATAAATAGGGCTTCAAATAGGCCTGGGTATATGAGGAGCTTCAATTTCTCTCTAATGTTTATTTTTTCCTATACTAATTTGTTTTCTCTAGGTAAATTTACCTGTTTTTCATCTTGACCTTTTCCTTTTTTTTGTAATTAAAGGTACTCAAGTGTTTGTTATTTAAATATTAAAAAATAAATAAGATGCTTAACTTAAGTAGTTGGTGAGGCTGTTCTCTGTAGTTTTACATTTTTTAAAACCCCAAACTGCTTCTTCTGAATGTACAGTCAACACAGCTGCTTACTTGAACAGTAATACAGAAGCTGCTGTGTATAAGGTGACTCGACAGATATTTAACAGTAGGAGCAGAGGACGCTTATCTATGTGCAACCTCTCTATTGACTCCGGGTCTACTATTAGACATGCAACTGCATATACTAGTCCACACAACTGTGGTCCTGCCAGATTTGAGAAGAAAGACACATTTTTAATTCCATGATCTTCTGTCTATATGATACTTGGGATTCTACTTTGGAAAAAAAAACTTATACTACAAATCTGTGTGCTTCTAAACAAAGATAACTCTTTAAACATGGGACTTACAAGTCTTTGAAAGTTATTTTGATGAAGGCACATCCTACTCGCAATCCTCAGCTTTCAGTCATTTTTTTTTTTAATGTTGTCTACCTTTCAACACTCAGAATCCGGGTAGTTTCTATTCTGTCTCTACCTACAGCTTCCTATCACCCCTGACAGAAGTTCTACTCTAGATGGTAAATTTGTATAGTCAGACCTCTTAGTAGCCTCTAAATGACTAAAATGTGCAGTGACTTGGGGAAAAGAAACTTTATTCAATGGGGAAAGCAAGCTAGAGCATCATGCTGCCACATAAAACAACTTACCTACAAGTTACATAAGATGTCTGCGCCGCTAAGGTATAATTTCCATTTGTGCTAATGATGTTCCATATAGGTATACAGAGCTACTGCCAACAGTTTGATTTTATGTTTCCTTCTATAATTAAAAACAAAATTCAAAACATTTAGATCTATGTTTTAAATATTTACTTGCACACCTTGTCATGTTTTTTCAATGCACATCCAACTTCTTAATTGACTTCTTCATTAAACTTATTTTTTCCCTCAGTGAGAGGAATGTTTAAAGTCAAAGATTTATGTAATCAACATGTTCAAAGATCATTTTAAAATTCTTACCTCCTAAATTTTCCATAAGTATCTATGTGTGTTAGTTCTTAAATTATATCTTTTTTTTTATTAATGGAAAATACAACCATTAGGGATCACTGAATTTTTAATTATATTAATAGAACACAAAAGGCTATGGTTTACTTCTACCAACCTTATCTCTCTATATATCAAGTACCTATAACTGTTGGGCAATCTCTAATTATAGAGCTGTAATTATTGACAAATACTTGAGAAAATGTAGTAAGATAATCAAAGTTACCAGAATTCATAACTTCCTTGACCAGCATGTTTTTAATTTTCTGGTATAGGATTAATTATTTTAACACACGAGACACATGTCTATTTATGCACAAGGATAGCAAATTGCACCATAAAATGTGCCTTACAGTTGATACAGTTAGTCATTTTGCTTTTCATGTGGCACCTGGATCTTCATCTGTTTTATTCTATTTTTATTTTAAGCAACAAACTATAATCATGAGTACAGAGTTGTAGAGTGTTAAAGCTGGAGGAAATCTCAGAGATCAGCTCATTTAGCACATTAGGAATTTCTAGCTGAGATTTTGGCAAGCATGTAGTAAAGTCGCTCCACACCTAAAAATTGAAAGATACAAAGATCTGTGTTTTCCCAGAAAATGTGTTAGAACAGTACTCATATCCCTAACATGTATTCTCCTAACAAGAACATTTCTAGGTCTTGCAGACACCCCTTTTGTTCAAGCTGCTGGTCCTAGTAGATTCTTACCCATCACCATAACTGCTACTCCTGAGCCCTCCCACGGCTCTTCTAACAATCCACAAAGACTTATGTTAGGTCCCTTCCTGTGGAAGCATAAATTTGGAGCTAGCCTTATCTTGGTATGAAGGCGCTATTTAACAGCAATGGTAGCTGCAGCAGCCATAATCAAATGGAAACTCAGAAAGTGGCAGCACAGATATTCAATTTCAGTGGATATTTACAGAAAAGTAATTTGGAATAATGCATTTTTAAATGCTTTAGTCCTCAGAAATACTATCAATTAAACCACTGAAGCCACATCGCCACAGAGCTAAGCAGACATTAGGATTTAACAGTTAGTTCTAAGAAGAGTTAATGAGGTGGATCAGATAAGCAGTTGAAAAAAGGATTGAAAAAAGTAGAGTCATTTTCCTTACCTTTTATCTAATCCTGCACTAGGCAGCAGAGAGCAATTTCTTAGCATCAAACCAATTGAAATTTATAACATTTTTTTCAAAAGCATATAATTTTCTATAATTTAAAATTCAAACTGTAGACGATGCTTCTTTGAGTCCTGGGTCACTTCAGATATGGAATGATATATTTTCCAGTATTTAAGGTTTACTTTTCCTTTGTATTGAATTTATTGGGGTGACACTGGTTAACAAAATCATACAGGTTTCAGGTGCACAATTCTACAACCCATCATCTGTACACTGTATTGTGTGTTCAACACCCCAAATCAAGTCTCTTTCCAGCACCATTTACCCCATCCCTTCCTCCACCTACTCCCCCCACCATCTGCCACTGTCGTCCACATCCCTGAGTTTTTGTGCTCTTTTCTTTTCAATCCCTCCACCCCCTTCAACCTATTCCCCTAACGCCCTCCCCCATAGCTGCCATCCTGCTCTCTGTCTCTGGGTCTGTCTCTATTTTGCTGAATAGTTCATTTTGTTCATTAAATTGCCCATTTGAGTGAAACTGCATGGCATTTTTCTTTATCTGACTGGCTTATTCCACTTAGCATAATGCTACTTGGCCATTAAAAGGAAGAACATATTACCCTTTGCACCAACAAGGATGGACCTAGCGAGCATTACATTTAAGGGTATTAATGAAATCCTAAAATCAAAAGTTGAAATTTTATGAGAAACAAAAAAATAAGGGGGCGGGGGGTGAATACAATAAAGGAAATCCTTGATTGTATCTTGCACATGTGTCTAGCATTTATTCACTCCAGGACCTGAAGCTGCTTGACCTTCAAAAAACTCCTCATTTTTTTAAGGAACTGTACCCCTATTGCTACCCCCATAAATGTTAACATTGTACAATCATGACCGATCCTTAGTCAGTTTCAATCCGCTATAAGCAACTAAGAGGACACTTTCAGAAACCTATTGGGAAGTTTTAATAATGTGGGAGAAACCATAGACTAATCAAAGGGGAAATAAGGGGGAATGGGGTAGAGGATGCTGGAGAGAATGTATATGGAGAACACAGTGGAGGATATTTTTTCATATCAGAGAGGAGATAGATTGCTAGAAAGGGACGTGGAGATACAAGAGACCTTTTCTAACAGGATAAATCATATCAGGTCAGTATGCTTTTGAAAATGAAAATTGAGCCAATGAAGAAGGAAAGCTGATTATGCAAGAAGTGAGAATGAGATTGATTTAACAAAAGGGGGGAGGGGATGGGCCTCAGAGAAGAAAAAGTTAATCCACCATAACAGGAAAACAAACAAACAGTGCATGTGTTAATAGATGAGGCCAAATGGTAGGAAAGCCTAGACGCTCTTTTCTAGATGCTCCTCTTTTTCTGGTCATATGGAAAACTAGATCATTGGCTGAGACTCAACAGGTCTTATCGGTGATATGAAGAGTGAGGGAAACCCTGATGTTGTTTTCTAGAGGAGAGGGGAATGAACTTGCAAGTCAGCATTAGGGCTCGTGTGAGAGTGATGGTTATATTGTTCATAATGTAATTTTAAATTACCAGTAAAAATGATATTTTCCTTTAATATTTTCAGCTGTAAGAATGCAAGGCTGGATTAGATTAATTGAATTTAAAATCTTTTTTTTTTTTTTTTTTTTTGGTTAAAAAATGGAGGGCAAGAGTTAGAATATATTTAGAATGTGGCTATAAAATTTAAACTAAATAAGGAAGTGAGGACGGGAAGGGGTTATTAGACAGCAATGGATAAAAATGCTTTGTAGGTGCTTACAAAGTTTAATCATTTTTTAAAAGTCAGAGTAAGAAGGAGTAAATAAAAAAGATGAATAGTTGGGAATGAACGCTAGACTGAGAGTGTGATGCTTGAAGCAGATTATGGGAAAACATCCGTTTGGGGGGTTCAAGGCAGAAAAGATAGCTGAGGCAGTATGGAAAAGGACATGGAGAAGAAAAATGTAAGGAATCGAGGCACCTAGGTGCAGGAAGCTGATTCTTATGGGTAATGAAACCTAAGAACTGATCATAAAAAACAGAACTGAGACAGGAGTAGTCTGGAAGGAATACTAATGAGCCAGGACTAAAATCTGCAAGAATTGAAGGGCTTGACCAGCAGCCATCTGATTTCCTAAAGCATGAAGGAATACTAAACACTGGTGTCATGAGAGGCAGATACGAAGGCTTTTTAAGTAGGAGGAAGGTGGAGAATTAATGAAAGGATAGGCATCTATATTTTAAATATAAATGTGTGCAAATGTAAATGAGGATATATTAAAATCATGTGAAGCAAATGGTATTTAGTAAGATGTCAGAAGGCTGCTCTTCCTGTCTTTCCTTTTCTAATCTTTTGTCTCAACTGCTTTCACCCCCTAGATCTCATTCCACCTGCAGTGTGAAATTGTTTGGAACTAGTATAAGCTCAACCCTTTCATACTCGATAGCTTAACCTTGGGCTCAGGCTATGTGCTGAACTGCCTGTGTTGTTTCTCTGTTAGCCTTCTACCCCCTATGCAGAAGTTCAAGGCAAATTTGATAGGTCTTGATATGGATGTCTTTTGTGCAGTTTCATGGTGGGAAAGTCCATTGCTCTTAATAGTTTTACTTCCCAGGGTAGTTCTACTTTTTCTCCTTCAAAATACATTGACCCCCAATCTTCTGAGCATAAAGAACAAAAGATAATATACCAGCTATAAATATATTCAGACAAAGCAGGCTGCTTATTTTCAGGCTAAACATGCTGTTCTATTTCTACTACCTCCTATATAGGAAAAAAAATGTGATGTAGGTCACTCCTCATTCACAACTAAATTGGAAGGATTAGGCATTTTCAAAGTAAACTTTAGGAGGTTATTTTTTAAATCTAAATTTAAAATAGATTCCAATGAATATATGACCTTCTATATGTCTGAACTTGCTTATTAAAAATAAACCAGGTGATACAATTAATCTCAGCTTAGATCCACTAAAGAACATACTTCCTTTGATTAAGATATATGATAATAGTTATATTTTTAGTTAATAAAATGGGAGAAGAAAAAACATTCAATTCTATAAATAGACTTAGCTATAATTCAGTGTTCCATTTTCACTGAGTGATCTACTCAACCACTTCGGGCACTCTCACTTTCACCTGACCCAGCTTTCTAGCAAACGGCTTTGAAAGTGGCCTGCACAGCCTCCTCCACGGTAACCAGTTTCACACCAGCATAAGCAACAACCCCTCCCCTCAAGCTTGCACTACACTAGCTGCTGTTAAGATATGCAACTCCCAGAAACATATCGGGCACCCACACATATCCAACCTAAGTGCGTGGGTAGTTAACACCCGTGGAGAGAATCTTAGACAAATAAAAAGAGACAGGAGCTGACAGATTAATTTTGCCCTTCTTTTTACTGGACAGCCCTGTCCTTAGATGCAGTACTTTATATGGCTGCTAGAAGAGAGGCCGTGAAAATATGTCACTCAACTCTCCGACTGTAAAAGCATAACTGACATGGACCCAGTTGCTACGCTCTGAATGTGCCATCACATTCATGCCTAGGCCACACCTTCCAGAAGATGCTTTCAGCCAAAGGCAGAGAACAGCTGATACCAAGGCAGGCCCATTCTTGCAAGCTGCAGGACTCAAGGACAACTCATTAGCTTGGCCAAATCTTCCTTTGAAATTCACAGTCTGAGACTCTGCCTATCTTCCTTTCTCTTATTCTCAACGGTCAGACCTGCATCCTGGTCTGATGGCTCTGTTACCTCTCTGGGTACCTCCCCTTTTCCTCTTGGAGTTCTTACCCTCAATCAATCTCATACACCTCTAGTTCTAACTTGGTGTTTGCATGATAGACTATTTAAACTACCCCACGTGTACTAAGAAGAGTCTGTGAATACAAACAGTAATAATGGAGCTTAGGACTGGCTCACTTCCCATCCAGCAGCCAAGACAATACTATTGCATGGTAGCTGGGCACAGATATTCCTTCATACAATGTGGGACCCCAATGTTAAATATTTCACTAATGACAACTTGGTTACATGTCCACATGGAGAGGAACATCTCAGGAGCAATGATTTAGGTATTTAAAATAGAGAACATTATGCTTGAAAGGGCAGAGAAGTCAACTGGGTACTGAAAAGTTCTTTTGACATCTGAAAAAGAGATAATGAGAGAAGAAAAGTGGTTAAGAAGGTGCTAATGGCTAAGTGTGAGAGACAGAAGGTCTCTGTCAGCTTACAAAAGGCCCTCATCTCCTCTAGTGGAAATGTAGACACAGCAGAAAAGAGGCAAAAATGGCTATTTAGCAGCATAGAACTCCAGAGACGTTGAAATGCTTAGCCAAGACAGATCAGTTACACTAAGGTCACGGTTCAGGTTGGGAGAACCTCATACCCAGAAATATGGGATGAGAATATCTGGAAGAATGCCCTTCATGATGTTGATTTTTCAGGCATCCATTAAATGTCAGAACCTGCAGAGTTGGCCCGTCTTTCCATATTCATGAGATGGCACTTCCACTATGTTAAAAGACGCTGCAGAGATCTTTCCCAATGAGGTAAGAATAAACCCCCTCAGAAGGTATTCTCACCTCCTATACTGTCCACCAGGATATCACTTAGGGCATAATCATGATATATGCCACCTGTCAACATGCTGGGCTTCATAAATTTGAAAACAGGCCCTACACTGAAGGAATTACAAGGATTAGTTTAAAGGTACTGGCAAGAATCAGAAGAATAGCTCTGAAACTGAATTTCGAGGACAGGGGAAAATTATACATGCCTGATCACACTTGGTCAAGGTCTGGAGACACATTTACTATAGTAGGAATGTTAATCTTTTGTACTAGCCTCTCACTTTAGAGTTTACAATATTCTTCACATTGGTTAGTGAATTAAATCTCTCCTACCATAAGATGATTTCTGTAATTGTTCTAAGAAAATAATAATTTATAGTGAGAGATTTCATCAAGTGAAATAAAGGATTAAGTGAAGTTGGTCTCCAATTCTGAAATAGTTAGGCCATCAATTCAAAAATTATAACACAGAAAAATAGAGAATTGACAAATACAACATACAGTCAAGCTACCTGTTCATTATGAGGAAACTGTACAGTAGAATCCCAGGAAGAATAACGTTCTGGTATTTAAACTGCATTTTTTTAATTGCATCTGGTAATTTATTATAAAATTCTTTTATAAAATAATTACATTCTGGTAAGTACATTTTTTTGTCTCTATGCAAGTTCATTTAAGAGTTGTATTGTTTTTCAGAAATATTGCTTAGTGCAATATTTGTGATTAATTATTGAGCTATTTTGGTAAATAATTTAAAATATAGTTTAAAATGATTGCAAGGATTAAAATATCAAGGAAAAATAAACCTATAAATAAACGTTGAAGGATTTTATCCTCAACTCATATACAAAAGGCATTTTATAAATTATTTTGTGGGAAAACACTAATCACTCTTGCATACACAGAAAAAAAACAGAATGTAACATTGACAAATTTTATTTTAAAAAATTATGAGTATGAAAGTACATAACAAGGCCCATCTCAGAGCCTTGGAGACACACAAAGCAGCTACAGAGACAACTTCCACCCCCAAGTGTTATGAGAAAATCCATTCTCTTTTCATCTGTCCATGAGCTCAGGCTTGTCATAGTGTCGATGGCCATGACAGCACTTTGAACTAATAAACAGGAGAGAAACACTCAGGCTTCTTTCCCTTCCTTTCTCCATATTCTAATTCTTCCTCTCCCTCTCTTCCTCTCATTTTCTCCAAACAGAAGTAAAAATGGGCGATTAACTGAAATACTTGAATGAAGAACAATCTGTATGCATGTTCCTCTTATTTCCTAACTATAGCAACTTATTACATGAAAGGGAACTTCTATAATAATCTGATTATCTAGTCAAAAGCAATTATATACACACACACACACACACACACACACACACATACTTCTGGATGTGGACAGTGTGAGTTATTTTGTAAAACCAGATAATAATGGGTGAAAAGTGCTGGGTGACGTATGTTACAAAGTTCATACTTACATATTTACAGTGTAAAATTTGGAAATTAATTCCAAGGTAAAATAATTTAGAATGGAATAATTTTTTTTTTCAAATGAATATGATTATGATAAAGTGACTGCTTAAAAATCTTTCTAAGAACTATTGTTTAAAAAATACTTGGATTATTCATTTCTTATTATTTAAAGAGTAAAAAAGACTGGAAAGGTGTCTTTCTCTTGAAAATCTTCACGAGATTAACAAAATATTAAATCTGTACTTTTCACAGAATCTACCTGCTAAGTTCATTGATTAGTAAGTTGATACATCTCCCTTTTATACTACAAAATAAATCAATGAGCAATACTCTATGACTACTGCAGTAATTCAGCCCCAACCTCTTTAGTGTTATATGCACTGAAGAGACATCAATTCTACTTACAACTGTAGGTGTATGCACAATATTTATATATGCATAACTGTTGATATATCTATTATTTGCCACATATGTTCATAAAAGCACATTTAATATCGTCGGCAGCCGTCCGTCTCGAGAGACGATGGTGTAGCTTCTTAAGAGTCTATCTGCACCGCCGAGAATGTCTGTGCAGTCCGACTCGGGAGTGACACGGTATCTGTCTCCTCCCGTGTTGAATCGACATCTTGCGATGACGCTGGAGTGTCCTCTCCAGTGAAGCTGAAGCTACAGAGCCTGGGCAGGGTGATATGGAGGGTCTGCTGTTGCCCATGCAGCAGACCCCCCCTCTCTTCGCAGCTGAAGGGTCCAAGGGAAAGACGGAGTCAATACAGCTTGGCTTCAGGTGTGCCGCAGGAGTTGCCGGTGTTGACTACAACGTCAAACCGCCTTAGGGACTCCGGCTCCGGATTTTCTGTCGGGGTTTACTCCCTTAGCCTTTCCCCTGAAGAGGTATGCCGCAAGGCAGCGGAGGTTTTTTGGAGTCAGAGTTTTCCTTCTCTGATGTGCCCTGACTGGAAGATCGAACCAGCGACACTTAGCTCGCAGGCCGACGCTCAATCCACTGAGCCAAACCAGCCAGGAATAATATTTCTATTATATATGCATTATATGTATTAGACTGAACTCTGTGACTTGGTCAATATCAACCATTTTTACCAACATATTTTACCTATATTTCCTATTTTGTATTGTTCAACCAAACACGGACACAGTTTTTTTTTCCCATAATTTAGCAACTCTAGTCATCGATATATGAGGTCTGTCCAGAAGGTATCCAGCCATGTAATATGAAAAATAGAGACGTTCATTGAAGAAGATACAAGAAACACTGTACACAGGACAATGACACCTCAGTCCCCTTCGAAGTGGGCACAGTTCTCCCAATTGCCATCAGCCGAATCTCATTGATGGTCTGAAATCTCTTCCCTTTCAAAGGTGATTTCGGTTTTGGGAAAACCAGAAGTCACAGGGCACCAAATCTGGGCTGTAGGGGGGCTGAGTCACCTGGGTGATTTGATGTCTCACCACAAACTCTGCATGAGACGTGATGCATGAGTGGGCTCATTGTTGTGATGAAGCTGCTAATCACCAGTTGCCCAGAGCTGCGGCCTTCTGAATCATCCAAATAGTTTCCATGGAGGAATGTTCAAGCTTAACGCAAAATCTGATGCGGATTTATTGCTCTACTCGCTCAGTCATTTTGACTATGACGGCCATACAGGACACATGCTCATTCAAGGGCCTCTACTGTCCCCACTGACTAGTACAGTGACGCTGTCATTGTTCACACAGGCACATTCCAGTCCACTCTCCTTGGCTGCCAGGTTATATTGATGTCACACAAACCATTCTTGTTATATTAACAATGGCTAGACTCTTTTTCTGGACAGACTCTGTACTTCAAAGGTGATTTTATTTATTTATTCTTAGAGAGAGGGAAGGGAGGGAGAAAGAGGGAAAGAAACATTTATGTGTAAGAGAAACATGGATTGGTTGCCTCTTGTGCGCCCCCAAGTGGGGACCCGGCCTGCAACCCAGGCATGTGCCCCTGACCAGGAACTGAACCAGCGACCTTTCGGTTTGACCACTGAGCCACACCAGTCAGAGCACCAACAAACTTTTCAGGTTTATCCACATCGATCCCTGTCCTTTTAATTGCTGCTCAGAACTGGATTGATTAGATGTGCCCTGAAGTATTTTTCCATCCTTTACAGACGGGTGCTTAGGTGGTTTTCTATTTTTTCTGTCACGTGGCGTTCATGCAGGAGTGTTTCCAGGGCAGAATGAAGTGGAGTTGCTGGGAAGGGGTTGGGTCTTGAGATTTGTTAGGTATTTTCTGCATTTACGGTCCTCCTGTCCAGTGTGACAAGTTCCATCCATGTCAATGCTTCCTCTCTGACTGAGCTTCCTTGGTACAGACTGCAACGTCTGAGCTAATCTGGTGGCTGTGGAATGGCTGCCTTTTTAAAAACGTGCATGTCTCCCGTTACTAATTGAGCATCTTTTCAAATGTTACGGCTTATCATATAAAACCCTTCTGCACGGAGCTACTCCCCACACGTGGACGTCTCTCGTTTGGCTTGTCAGTGGTTTTCTCTTTGAATCCTAGGAGTTCTTTGGGTAATCAGGATTCGTTCCTCGTTACAGTAGCAAGCATCTTCCCCCGGGGAGGGCTGGTTGTTCCACCTTCTAAAAATGGCTTCTACTGTCATTCATAAGGTTGAACTTTTAAGTCGTAAAATGTATCTGTCTCTTCCTTTAATCACTTGTGCTTTACACAAAGCACAAGTGTGTGTGTGTTGCTTATGAAATGTGTCCCTCCCCAAGGTCATAAAGATACTTGCCTGGTTTTCTTCTTAACATTTTAAAACAAATATATATATATATATATATATATATATATATATATATATATATATATATATATATATTGATTAAAAGAGCCAATGCATACTCATCATTGTAGTACTTACTGTTACTTGATTTTAGCTTATTATGAGGTGAACATCTGATAAAACAGATCAGTAGCAGAACTGAAGTCCAAAATCTGACATGAGTTGCTTAATTTATATTTCACAACATAATGCCCTACCTTGAATGCCTTTCCTTTTGGGAGAAGAATATCCCAGTAATATTGATATGTAGATTGTGGACACCAGGATTGCACTGAGATTTATTTTAGTCAATTACATGTAGACAAAGTGACATGTACTATTTTCCAAGAGAAGTTTAGTCGGTTTTAGATCCTTTGGGCATCTTCTTTCCCTCTGCCAGGAAAGTGTGTCTCAGATGGTGCCAATCTTCAGTCTGCATCTTAGAGTAAAGCTGACATGAAGCCAACTGACTCACTATGAAAAGATAATTAATAGAAAAATAAAGCATCATTACTTTAAGCCAATATTTTTTTGTCACTGCGTCTTGCTGTACCGTCACTTGGAATAAACCTATATGCTATGAAATTTTTAAATGTTTAATTTTATTATAATCTTAGAAATTGTTTAACTAGACTAGAAGAATGACTTAATTTGATAATGCATTTCTTTACTATCATGAAATTTAAACTTGAATTTCTCTTTAACTGTGCAACTACCTTATAAGTTGTCTAAATATGCCTGGGTTTACACCATAATAAATCCTGCATACTTTTTAAAGAATGAAACTCGAATGATCACCATTTCACAGCCTAAGATGCCCTCGCCATATGGTAAGTGCAAATGTTTCCAAAGTGGCACATGTTTAGTCAGGGAGTCTCATGGACGTTTTGATTGGATTGCTCTATAATCTGAACAGTCTGCCAAAAGAAAGCACCTGCACAATAAAGCACGTAGAGAAGCTGCCAGGATGCAACAGGGGAAGGAAAGGAAAGGGGTTGCTGACAAGTTACCTGGGGCCCTCGGATCTATCAGGCCGTTTGTGATAGATGCCTCTGTGTGCTTGATGTCTTACAATGACTTCTGCACACCAGGAAGAACCTCATGCCCTTGAAACTCCAATAGAAAACTGAACTCCTGGATAAAAAAAACAATGAACATTCAGGATTTCTGTTACAATGTCTCATCTTAAGAGATATTAAAACAAAACCGGCAGGAAAAAGCAATGCATGTGTCTTTTCTTTCACAGTTTCTCTTTTGGCTTCCAAGGTCACTCAAATAGATTACAGGATTTTAATATAATTTATTCTAAGAGCACATATCACTTTACATTTTTCTAAGTTCAAGAAAAAATGGGAAGTTGAATTGGGAGAAAAGACTTTCTCATGATATACTTGATCACTATTATTTGGCTTTCTCAAATTATAAAGGTATTTTAAAAACCACAAGCCATAAATGAAATGATTGTCATTCCAATGTCACCTTATTTGTATTATTATTCCAGTTTTTTCTTTTCAAAACTGAAAGTGAAATTGGATAACCTGGACATGTTAAGCACATCCTACACACTCTCTTTTAATTGTGTTAATAAATTTGCTAAAGGTAGTTAATTTTTAACTTAAAGCTCCTTGTCTCTACATAGCAGAAGCTGGAGAACATATTAAAGGCTTATTTATACTTTTTAATGAAAAATTCAAGTTGCTTTCCTATTTCATATATAAATATAGTAAGAGATCCAAATTTTATCATAACATCAACTAAGACCTTGCTCAATGCCACACAGGCTGGTGTTTCAGGGATAGTTTTATAATATACTATCTTCACATCTTTTTCTAAGAATTATACTAAAAAGAACGTATTTTAAAAATTATACACCTGATGTTCATTTAAATGTATAGCTTACATATACAGAAATAATTCTACAAATATTCTGATATTTTTTATAAAGTAGATACAAAATAACAAGAGATATTTCCCCTGATCTCTAATTCAATTATATCATAAAAACTCATTGTGTACTTCAAAAATAAATTAACTCAAGATGTTACTCAAAACCCCATCTGCTATATTGCCTTAAATACATTCCGTGGAACCTGGATAACTTTAAGTGATTTTCCATCAAAAGCCAAGGGCTGTTTTTTTAATGTTTGACTTCGTTTCATATACAACCTCATAAACTCCTTGATGATTTTCTTTTCTTTCCTCCTTTCTTTCTCTTCCTGTACGAAGAGAGAAATATGTTGCATATGTTCTTACCTGCTGTCTTTTATGTAAATTACTTTTGATTGTAGTTTGGAACTGTTAAAGAAAGCAAAGCCCACGCCACATTTTCACAACGCATAAAGCCACTCTTAGAAGAAAAAGTGAAAATACCCCAAATTGGCATCTTAAATTATTTTCTTGTACTTTCTATTATTCACAGGCATTCACTACTTTATCTAAAAGACATATAGTTAAAAAATATTTAAATATTACTTAAAATACTAACTTTTTAAATAAAGAACTGAGAAAGACTGGGAATATACTTACCTGAGGTTGTTAACTGAAATTAATCTTATTCTTAGCAGAATTTGAAAACATCTATTTTATACAAAATTTTATAAAACGCTCCTTCTAGCTATTCAGTTTAACTCATCACTGGACTTTCTTTTTGAGTTCTTGATTAGAACATGGCTTTTGTGTTCTACTGGAATCACAGTGCGTGGCTTACAGTAAGACCAGTTACAATACGTATTAGTGAAGAAAGGGTGGAAGGAACGGACAGAGGAAAGGAAGGGAGGAAGGAAGGAGAGAAGGAAGAAGGGAGGAAAGCTCTATAAATGAAAAGTTAATGTATAAAATCAACTACCTGTTTATACATTTGTAAACATTGGAATAAAGATTTTTAAATTTCATTTAAAATACCAAAACATTAAAAAAAAATAGAAATAACTGTAATGTGAAAATGTAAGCTCTCTTAAGGAAAAAACTAAAAAAAAAAAAAAAAACGGTGATAAACATAAAGATTTAAATAAATTGAGAGATATACCATGTTGTTGAATTGGAAGATTCAGTTTTGTTATCAATTCTTAAACAGTTCATATGTTTAACAAAATCCCAATCAAAATCCCTAGCATCTTCCCTTTTTTTCCAGAAAATGGACTAACATAGCTAAAAAAATTTTGAAAACAGAGAATCAATTTGAAGGCCTGACAGAGTTTAATTTCAATGCTTATGACAATGCAAAAATGCAGTCAGTGTATTATTGGATATATAATATATACAAAGATTAATAAAAGAAAATAAAGTTCAGAAATAGACTCGCATATAGATAGTCCATTGACTTTTGGCAGATGTACCAAGAGAGTAAGATAATGAAAGAAAAAACATTTCAACATATAGTGCTAGAAGATTTTGATTTATTTATTAATAAACATGTATTCTTATCTCAAACCATACCTCAAAATCAACTCAAACTGGAAGATGCACCTAAATTTAAATGTTTATATATATATATATATATATATATATATATATGACTCATACAAGGGAAAGAAATAGGGGAAGATCTTTGCAACCTTATTATAGGAAGTAAAATGTCACTCTTTGTACCAAAACATCAATGAAGTACAATGCCCTCATCCTGGAAAAGGGGCTGCCAATGAGCTTGATGGTAACAGTGAGTGCGTTCTAACAATGGCACCCGGAATAAATGTGGCAACAGCTTTATTTACTTCTTGTGGTTGCTTAGTTCTTTTCTATTTTATGCAACATAGTCTCATTGATCCCAGTGCTAGGTCATGACAAAGCTGTTCCATGAAGTGAAGAGTTAAATTTTGTAAAAATATGAATCTCAAACTTCCTTAATGTGTCTCCTTACAAATAAACTGAAAGTTCAAGTGGTTCTTGGAAGTATGCAGGTAGACTGTTGGAAAAAGAATAAGAAGAATAACAGTATCATACAGAGGACTAGGAAAACTCAGGCAGTCTTCAAAAATGTGTCTCATACTTTGCCCAACAGTAAGTACTGTGTCAAATTCACCAGGAGCACAGAACTGAGTAAATCCCTTTGCTCAAATAATTTTGTGTAATAAAATAAACTAGCTAAACTTCTTGTGGTATCTGTAGTAACAATGTCAATGAGAAGAAGAGTCAATTCATATTTAAGTTAAACTATTCATACCTAAGTTGAAGTGGAAGATAACCAACCTGGCTGTCTTGGTTGAGGCTTTAGAGCCTCTCTTCTTTTTGAAGCATTGTTCCTAAGCACTTTTCCGTTCTTCCTCATAATACTTAAAAACCATTGCGATGTGTCTCACTGTCATTGCATGTTTGCTGTGCAGCACCCTGAAAGCTTACCCTAAAGGTTAACATTGTAATTTGAAGATGTTAATGTTTAAAAAACATGTTTAATATCTCTTGAGAAATAATAGTTTACCCATATAATTGTATTTTTAGATCGCAAAAATGTTTCAGCCTCCTCCCTGACAAAAGTCAATAAATAAAGTAAAATAATAATAATAATATAATGAAATTATGTTTACTGATACTCAAACTGAAAACCTAACATCCTCAAGTAAGACATCAATTTAAATGTGAGCCAATAATAGTGACAAAAATCTATCCCTGATCCTAGTAAGAAAAAAGAAGGAATGAGAAAAAAATGTCTGTACTTTATTTCAAGAATAGGAATGACTAATTGTTCATTACTGTTAACAGCTAACCACCAGACCTGGTAATAAACCCATCCCAATTAATCAATGACAGCGTTCAACATACGTCTCTGAAAGCTAGCTAATAGGTGACAAACACAAACTCCTATACATCACCCATCAGCAATAGTCTCTCTCCCTTATCCTTCTTCTGTTAAGGTCAATCAATCCCAAATGTGGTTCTGAAAGACCACTTGCCTACCTGTTTTTGATCTTAACATTTCTAAAAATTGTACAGGATCAGGGTTTTTCTTTGTTCCAAAAGACTGGTTTATAAGCCCAGCTCATTCTGATTTAGTAGGAATAATTTGCTTTTGTTTTATTTTTTTTTTTCAGGTTCTGATTGAGGACCTCTTCCTTTAATTGTCTTTACTTGCCATTAAGTAATATGAAGTCTGCCAACTTCCTCTGTTATTTTCCAAGTAGCTTTCTACAATTAACATATTACTGGCAACAAAGTAATTGCAAATGCCAAATGCAATCACACTTGGCAAGTCTTTGTCAGTGTTCTTTCTTATTCCAAAAATGCCTATGTTAATTTTAGATAATTATTAAAATTAAAATATGTGCATTCAAAACTACATTAAAAAGTTATAAACTCTAGATTATGTGCCTGGATCTTTAGGGTTCTGCAGTCTTCAATTTGACATTAACATTATGTGCAAACATAAAAAGTTGTATATTTACAGCTAGAAAATATGAATCTCCATCCTCAGGTGATCATCTGACTTCTGAGCCTATGGAAAAGTAGTTGAACCTCCATCAGGAGCTGAGCTGGTGTATTATGTGAGCCAACCAAGTTCAGGAGCACTGGTTTGTTCAGAAGGAACTAAGAAAATCTAAGAGGCTCTATATACTACAAACAGAAGTGTTTTGTCTATTTCTTCATTCAACAAATATTCATTGAATTCTTATCTTAGGCCACAACTCTGTGATAACTATTTGTTCCAGATTATTTAACTCTTTACCACACTTGATTGAATGGTGTTTTTCACAAAGTGTGTTAGAGATCAGAGGCTGGTCTGAACAACTCTCCAGTACTTAACCAAGGGCCGCTGTGCAAATGGACGAAGGTACTTGTGATGATTGTGATGTGACTGTAAGAAATCTACTGAACAACTTCGTGTGGTCATTCACAGAATATTTTGAAGTGTCTATTATGTGCTGAAAAAGTCAGGATTATAAATAACATAGATGCAAGCATCTCCCTGATAGGGCATGAGTTTACTAGGAAATACAGATACTAAAATAAATAATTGCACTAAAAATTAGAAGTACTATGAAAGGAATACTATTACTGAATACTATGAGAGCATATAAAAGGAGGATCTTGTAAATCAAAGAAGTGATTCCTGAAGAAGTGAAATCTTCATGGAGAAGGTAAGGGGAGAAGTATTTTTTTCTTCTT
Source organism: Furipterus horrens (assembly GCF_987537825.1). Taxonomy (NCBI): domain Eukaryota; kingdom Metazoa; phylum Chordata; class Mammalia; order Chiroptera; family Furipteridae; genus Furipterus; species Furipterus horrens. Next base: position 19,164,303 of record NW_028327175.1, read on the forward strand.
TTTTTTAATGGAAGAAAAAGCTTTAATATCTGGAACATAGTTAATATTAAACATTTTAAAAACAAAAACTGTTATACCTATTTATAAAATTTATCTACTGGTGTTTAGACACCATTACAAATTATTACCACCATTCACTTCAGACATATTAAAAAAAGAAAAGAAGAACATGCATTATTAAAAGGATTGTGTCTTATATCATTCTTTTTCCCCTTACTAATATCTATTATTTATTTGTTTGTTTGTTTGTTTATTTATTTATTTATTATTTTTTCTTTTTTATTGATTAGTGTGGCACTGGCTAACAAAATTATACAGAATTCAGGAGCATGATTCCAGAATACATGCACAATCCCACAATACATCAACTTCACGTTGCATTGTGTGTTCACCACTCCAAGTCATCCCCCTACATCACCATTTATCCCTCCATACCTTTGCTACCTCCCCCCATCCCTTTTTTCCCTCTGATAATGACCATCCTGATGTCTGTATCTATGAGTGGTTGTTGTTTTTCTTTTTTGATTAATCCCTTCACCTTTTTCTCCTTGTCCCACAATGCCTTCCCTTGACAGATGTCATTCTGTTACCTATCCATGAATTTGTCTTTATTTTGCTTGTTAGTTCATTTTGCTCATTAGATTCCACATATGAGTGAAATCATATGTACTTGTTTTTCTCTTCATTTTGATTAGCATAATGCTCTCCAGGTCTGTCCGTGTTGTCTCAAAGGGTAAGAATTCCTTCTTCTTTGTGGATTAGCAGCATTCTAATGTGTGAATGTGTAACAGAAGAAGCAATTCTTGAATGGTATGGAAAACAGGTGTTTTGGAGTTCATGATTCCAAATATAAAGTACCAACTGTGCTTCTGGGACCTAATTTTCTTCCTAAGTGGTGACTCTGCTCTTAGTCAAACTATGAAAAATTTGAAAATGCTCTTTGAATCCTTACTATACATGTTTTGACATCAACTAACATATGTCTTTTTTTGGATTCCTAAGTAGCTTTGACAATTCTCCATTCTCTAATTAATTTTTGATTGTTACCATTGCATTTCAGAAATGATTCACTACTAAAATTACCCCTGTCCACTGCAAGTGAGTACCGTTGTCCTCATGTCACAATTGTGCCCTTATCCTGTACATCAAAACCACAGAAATCACTACTAAAGTTTTCCTGCTTCAACAGAACTTGGAGGAGATGTCGCAGCTGCAGGTCCAGACCAAGCTGTGATGATTCCGGCCAAAAGAGGCCTCATGTTCTTAAACCCTTTGAAGGTGACTAGACCCTCAGAACTAGTCATGGCTCTACAGGCCTTGCGGACTCTCTTGTACACAACTGCACAAAGGGTATCCCATTCAAATCTACCAAAATGTTTGCAGCATTCACACACAAAATAAAAAATTTAAATAAATTATAGCATAAAAAGTTTATCATTGCTGACATTTACTGATCATTTTCATCTTTAACAATTCCTTCTTTCTCCATAATAGCCCTTCAAGGAGAAAGCGTCAGTCCATGAATATTCTCTTCTTGAAAGTAGCTCAGGGTTGGGCATCTGAAATGTCCTCCCTGAAGCCATTGCAGACCTATGTGCTCTTTTCATAGGCTTGGATTTTCTTGTATTGTGCACATGTATGTCATTTTGTTGTTACTACAACTTATTTTATTTTATCTTTTTTTTCAGGTTTTACCACAAATCTCCAAACTCCTTGAGGGTAAAGATTAGAAGAACTTTTCATCCCTGAGTTAACATTATCAATCATATAGAGTTAGGAAATAAATATACAAGTGAAATGAGTACATGTTATATTGAGTGCATTAAGCACATTAATTATTTTTAACATTCTGTATATTTTTAAAACTTAAATTAAAAAAAAACAGGAAATGAAAAATAAAGTAATATTTAGACTACTTGTAAGTGCAACCTACAAAATCAATAACAGAAAGTGCTGAATATCATTCTCTTAACGTCTCTAGTAGCTGTAAGAGCAGTAATGAGTACTATTTTAAAGTGAAACAAAGATAAATATGAAAAAAATAATTTTAATTTCTATCCAATTTATAACATTAGAAAATTCTGGAAATATAAAATATTTCTTGCAGCACTGGAAGACTTTGTTTCCTCTGGAAAACAATGAAAATTTTTGGAACAATCAACAATGTATACCAATGGACTGAGAGAAACCTAAAAACATAAAAAATAGAAGGGAAGAGCACATAGAGAAGGCAAATAACAGAGGCAGGAAAAAATGGGTGGAAACAGAACTAATGATAAAAACAGACAGACACAGATGAAGCACTTAAGAAGTCGCTTTTAGACCCCTGAGCCAGAGCTGTTAGTGTGGCAGTGAGTGCATTTAGTGTCTACAATGTGTCAAGTGCTTTGTTTCTTATTCTCTATAATATCCAGAACAACTCCCAGCCCTACAACTGGAATACCATCTTGATCAGAGTCTCCTCTTCAACTCCTCCCCACTACAATCTGTTTTCTGTATGACAGCCAGACCAATCTTTCATACGCGTGTTAGAATATTTTTAATGGGCATATAATTGTCGTATAATGTTGTGTAAGTTTAACATGCACAATATGTTGATTTAATATATCTGTTTGTTGCAACATGATTACCACCTTAGCTTTCACTGATGGCACACACTTATATATTTGTTTGTGGTGAGAACACTTAAGATCTAGTCTGTTGGCACATTTGATGTTTACAAGAGTGTTGTTGACTATAATTATTATGCTGTAGATTAGATCTCCAGGATTTATTAATCTACTGGTTGCAAATTTGTACCATTAAATGACTTCATCCCAATTACCCACCCAAAAGTTCCTGATAACAATCATTCTACGTCTGTTTTTTTTTTTTTTTTTTTTTAATGAATTTGGCTTTTTGTCTATTTCACATATAAATGATATCATACAGTATTTGTCTTTGATTCTCTTTAGCCAGAGATTTCCAGTGGCTCCGCTCCCATTTATTAAAAAACCAAATGCCCCACAAATCTCAAATGATTGTCTGACATCTGTCAAGCTCTAGGAACTTTCCCTCATTTTCACTTTTCTCCAGCCATAATTCCTCTGAGTCAGACAGAGTCTTGTCTCAAGACCTTTGTATTTAGTGTTCCCTCTATCTAAATGCTTTTAACACTAATGATCTTACAGTCCTCTTCCTTAAGTTCCCAACTACCTGGACTAAAACATCTCTAGATTCTTATTTTGTATCCTTTATTCTGCTTTTCTGTATTTTATATTCTTAATATTACCTGAAATTACATTATATTTTTACTAGTTTATTACCATCATCTATTTATTCCTTATGATATGGGCTTCACAAGGTCAGGAACTTGATACACTTTGTCAATTTCTGCAGTTCTGGTATCAAAAAAAAATACTGGGACATAGGAAGAAGTAGAAAAATTGCAAAATAAATAAATAAAGAAATTGTATAGAATGTTAAAATTTATACTTCAAGCAACTAAATTTATGAACCTAGAGATTTGTTGAGGAATATATAACAAGAATTTGATCTTATAAATGTCTAATTTCAGAAAAGATGTATGGTCTTAAACACTGCACTACTTGGCTACAGTTATGAACAGTGAGTTCCATTCCATTCATAGCTGAAACCGGGATGGCAGCAGAAATTCTAAGTGGGGTTATCCTGAGTAGGGTAAAAAAAAAAGTTGTTTTAGAAACAGGTTGAATTTGTGGTCAGAAGAGATGTGCGACCTGTGACAACTAACAATTTCTCTGAGTCTTAAGTTCCTTAATTTGTAAGCATAAAAAACTTAAAACTCTTTTATATGTGTTTGAGCAAATGGAAGGTAATGCTGCAAAATATATATTCATAGCACAACCTCAGTTATTAAAATCTGGACTTGATTTTGATTAAGAATAAAATGAAGTTAAGGTAATAATTAGTGCCATTGTTTGTTCTTAAATTAGAAGAATATATAACAGTATGATTGAGGTGTGGCATCTGCGTACTGGTACCATATCTCATTCATTTTTGTGCCTCAATATCTAGCACTGTATCTGGCACACATAGGTGCTCAATAAATGTTCAGGGGATAAAAATAAGACTCTTGATTTTATTATTAAAGCTCAATGATGAGAAATGGCATAATCAGGGAACACAGTTTTTGTGAAGAGAAACATAGCCTCCTTGTCCTACACCAAATGTTTTAGAACCACAGACCATCCCAGCGAAGCTCCAGATAAGGTGTTGGGGGAAGAAGAAGCATATTAATGGAGTAACCTTTTATGTACTCTCAGATGAAGGGAATATGTGCTATTTTTTTCCCAGTTTCCCCAGAAAATACACCCTGAGATTAAAAATCACCAGTAATGCTAAGTTTGTGAAGAATAACATCAGTACCAAAGGGAGATTGGAAAGACACAAGACAGGCTAGACTGGAAAGATAATACAAGTGAATTTCTACCCTTTTATGTTGAGCCTTGAAGAGACACAGACAAGGGCTTGGCACATTCATCTCCAGAGGTACCAGAGCAAGACAGGCTACATGGAAAAAGCATGACTTGAAATAATCTTACAGAGGGAAGAGAAGAGATTGTTCACTTGCCTATTTTTTCTTAACCCCAATGTGACATTAGTGTCCCATGAAGGAGTTAACATCATACTGTTTTGGGATTACATAAACTGGCCTCTTTGGCAATCACCAGAAAGCCACATCCCGTGCCCTGTTCCATATTCTTTCAACACAGCCCAGACGTGCCTAGACAGCATAGGTTCCTTATGGGGGTGCCATGGGGACTGGAGTGGAGCATGGGGCTGAGTTAGGAAGACAGGCAAAGCCGAGGGAATCAGAGGAACTCTGAGAGGTGGCCGATGTATTTGCCAAGCAAAGATTTCTAGCAGAGAAATAACTATTTCACATTCTGATACTTAAGAGCCAAGCTGCCTGAAATATATGATTTTAAGTGAAAAATTGTCTTTGATAGAGCAGGAGGATGAGCAATTTCCCATGCTGCCAGTCAGCATATTTCTTCCTCACCGAAACTCCAGCCTTCAAAAGCAGAAAACAACAAAAGTGTGTATTTAAATGGATGAATCCTTGACATATAATTTTTTCTTCTGATATGTAAATGTCCTCTGTATAGTGGTGGCATTGATGGGTTGAATGTATATTTATATTTTACCTGTCTCTGTGCATTATTTCTTATAAACATGTCTATACTTGAAAGTCCTGGAAACAACTTATGACTTTTTCTACCCTTAATTACAGCATAATGATGTAGATTGATTCTCCTAATATTGCTTGGTAAAGTTTTCATTAGTTTATTATTTATTAGTTTAAAATATATACTATTTTATAGACTATAAAGTGGTTTAGAATAGAGTTGAAAATCTTGTTAAAGAAATAAGTATGCTATAAGTGTACGTTCATTCTAAAGATATTGAAAACATTTATATAAGATTTAGTTTCAGTCAGAAAGATGTATATATCAGGGTTCTCTAAATATATAGATTGATTATGGGAAATGAGTACTTGATTATGGAAGCTGAGAAGTCCCACAATGTGCTGTCTGCAAACTGCAGGCCCAGGGTAGTTTGAGTCTGGAGGCCTGAGAACCAGGAAAGCAAGAGTTATAAATACCAGAGGGCAAAAGACAAGATGAGATGTAATGTCTGAGTTCAAACAAGCAGGAACAAAGACGTGAATTCTACTTTACTCTGATTTTGTTCTCCTCAGTCCCTCAGTGGATCGAATGATGCTCACCAACATTAGGGAGAACAAGCTAGTGAGTCTACTGATTCAAATGCCACTGTCATTCGGAAACACCCTCACAGACACACCCAGAGATAATGATTAATCTGGGTACCCCATACGCAGTCAAGCTGGCACATAAAATAAACCATCACACATATTTTAAAAATTCAGCACTTGAGTTTCATATTTTATCAACACACACAATGCCATTAATACAAACTATTAATAGTTAAATAATTTTGACAATCACTTAATATAAAATACTGAATTACTTGCATTTTAGTTATGAATGAGTAAAATCACTTTATCTTAAAAAACTAGGTTTAAGTTTCCTCGCTGGGAGAGGGTAGAATAGCTTTTTTGTTTTTGTTTTCCCTGGTGGTAGAAATTAAGAGTTTCTTGTGTATCTCAAGTGAACTATAGGAAATAATTTACAATGTGATGCCTGAGTTGTCTAATTAATAAAAAGAATACATTGCTTGCTGTCAGCTTACATCATCTATATAACCCGGAGACCTGCCCATAAGATAAACCCAGGCTAAACTCACCTTTCTAATGATGTGTGCGAAATCCCTACAGGCCCTGATTCTTTAAATTTTGAAACGGAGATAAATTCATAAATGGCTTTGATTTTCTTTTTCTTCAGTTAATTAGTCAAAACTTTCATTCTGCAGCTAGTGAGTCAAAAGTAAAAGTCTCTTTTGGGGGAGTCTCTTTGCTTTTAAGTAGTTAAATTAAAAAATGCAGATTGTCATCATGCAAATAAGGACAGATTAAGGCTCCATTGGCCTATACCAAATGTAAAATTGAATTTATCTTTGCAAGACAAAGTAAATCAAACTCTTATAATTCTGGGTTTTTTGTTTGTTTATTTTTGTTTTTTTTCATTTTTATTTTGTGATGCATTTTCTAGGACCTCTGATTAGATGGAGAATTAGAGACTCCTCTGCTGTACTGGTCATGTGACAGTGGACAAACATGTGATGGGGCAAAAACAAAGGAGTTTCTATTTTCTTTCTACTTTCCTTAGGTTATTGAATCAGCTAGTTCTTCAATAACATTATACTGCTTTATTAATAAGCCTATTTCAGCTTCTGATTTTTAAAAATATGATAATCAAGTGTAATCATGTGCTAAAACTGTTCAGAGATATGATATGTTTTATGTAAAGGTGCCATTAGAGAGATATTATTCAAAGTAATAAGCAACTTGTCAAAATGTACAAAATTTAAACTTATATTCCTAAGTAAATTTGGTAACTGAGAATGATTATAGTCATTACTAGTGTCATTTTTAATCTCTTACTACGGGTCTCTCCATTATGAACTAAGTACCTCAGTCTAAATAAATTTTATTGAATGCAATTTGAACATGTGTCTTTTTTACTCAGAATTATCCAACCTTTCTTCCCTATATTTTTCATTAAGTATCAGACAGTTGTTCATAGTAATGTCATGCATGGCATTAATGTTGAGTTTTTCACACTTTTTGATTCTGCTTTATTTACATTTCATATACAGTATTCCCTCACTTATCGCAGGTATTACATTCTAGACCTCCCCACAATAGGTGAAAATCCGCGAAGTAGGAATTTTGCATTTATTTTAGTAGTTAAATATATTTAAGGCTTCATAATCCCTTCCCACAAACTTATAAACCGTTCCCAGTCCCTTATTAACCTTTTCCACACTTTTGTAAACACTACTTATGTTCTTAAACATATTCTACACTCTTAAACCTATAGAACTTTAACAGCATACATATACAGAACCACAACATCCTGCAATATAACAAAAAATCTATGATAAATAATTAAATATAATATTTTTTTTTAAATCCTGCAATACAGTGAGGCTGCGATAAGTGAACCACGATATAGAGAGGGATTACTATATTTCATATTACCCAAAACTAGTTTACTTCCTATTAATCATTTTTATACACTTTTCTTTTAGAGTTTCCAGACTTACATCTAAGATGTAGAAATATATTACCTGGTAAAATGATGGAGTAAATGTCAAAGGAAAAATGACTCTAATATAATAAAATTAAACACCTGTCAAAATGTTCAATTCAACTCAATTATGAAAGAATAAATAAGATGCTAAAACAAATTCAAGTAGTTTTAGAAGAACTTTGTGTCTTTCTTTTAAGAAAGACATCCTGTGGTAAGATATGCAATATTTACCATCATTCTGATTATGATGATCAAAGCACAGATTAATGGAAATAATCTGTACAAATTCATACAGTATGTATTAGATGTGTGAAGTGATTTTTCAAACCACTTTTTGTTTATATGTGTCTTACTTATTTTTACATTATATTCTCCTGAGGGGAGAGCGTAATCTAATTGAAAAATACTATTAAACTCAATATAACATGTAATTACTGTTTATGATGTGCCAGGCACTTCACCATGTAATCAAAGGAGATCAACAAGGAAAACTGAACAGTGTTTGATGCTTTTGAATCATTTAAGCTTATCTTTAAATGTTGATATTAAAACAAACAGCATATCATTCAATTAAAATCTTTTGAAACAGACTGTCTATCATCTAGCTAGCTAGCTAGTTATAAATGCAAAAAAAAGAGGTTAGATTCCAAGCATTTAGTATAATTTAAAATTAGATTCTAGTCATCATAAACAAACCAACCAAGATCAAAATATCTCAACCATGGAAATGTTTTGTTGCTATGATAATAAAATTTTTTAAATGCCTCAGGCATTCAGGGAACTTAACAGAAATATGTTTATTTGGAAATAGTGAAACTAAATTTTGCTATATGGAAAGGGTTACATAAGCAAACAGATTGAAATCTGGGTTTGATAACTGCCAGAAGTGCAAACATTGAAAGAGAACTCATGGTATTTCATTAGTACAGGAATTTTTCTGTCTTTCTTAATTAAATTAAAAAAAATTGTTAATTATTTTGGTAGCTTATTCTATATTTTTGACCAAGACAATTTTTTTTCTTTCAGAAATCACATAAAAATGTTAATGAAATCTTAAGGTGTAGGGTTCTGTGCAATGTATATTTGAAACCATCTAATTACATACAAAGAAAGGTCAAAGTTTCAAATGTTATTATAATACTAAATCAATATAGATATACTAATTTGAAATAATTTTTTTCCTTGGGCTAAAATCCATATATTCTCTCTTTATAAAAATCCATAGTCTTGAATTTAGAGCCAATTTTCTGACATTCATGCAAAAAATTCTGACTGATTCATCATGTCTCTTGAATGACTTTCAATTTACTCACTTAATCTAATCTAGGGGACATCAATGAAATGATGTTCGTGGAATAAAAATTTAATCCAGAATTTTGAATGTGTAGTCAAATTTGCAGGATAAGACCATTGAAAGAATCAGTATCTTGAAAGAATTAGTATGTTGGTAAAGAAACATTAAATACCCTTGAACTGCAAAATTATGAGTAATATTGTTTTTATTTCAGCATTATTGAAGCTAGGTATCAACAGGCATTTAATTAACAATTTTGGAGCTCATCGCTTATAATCACTCACTTCTGGTGGGTGATACAGTAAAGCAGGACAAGAGTTGCAGTAGACTGTGATAACATACCCAATAATATGCTATGGGCAATTCTGTTGAAAACTAAACAAAAGCCACCCATTTTCAGAAAATTAATTTGCAATTTTAAAAATTATTTAACTTTTCTACTAAAGTTTTATATAAGTATAGATAATGCATCTATGAAAGTCTGAAATTTTGATTCATATATTCACATTTTTTTGTATTCTGATATATTAAGTTTTTGTCTAACCATATAAATATGAAAGTTTCCTGTAGTTTTATTTGCTATTCCTTACTCTAAAAAAAATAAAACACTGAAAAATAGGAATACCATGCAAAATGTCCTTTCTGAGAGAGAAACTTGAATATATGTTAAACACTTGCTGTTAATTACAAATTTACTAAAGAAAATATATTTAATCATAAAAGCACGTATCTTCAGGCAAGACAGAGGTTCCCCATTTCTTTCACTGTGTTCTGTAAAATGTGATATGAAAAACTGAAAAGCCATCAACTATCACCATTTGTTTGCATTTTGGATGAGAAACAACTTTAAATGCCTAACCATTTGAAGAATTGTGTGAGCTCTCAGTATATTCATAAAAGAGAGCCAGGATCTTTGGAAATCCCCCAACCCTCTTAATTATTTGGCCATATTTATAAAAATAGCATGCTGTGACAATATCAAAGACATTGAAGACATTCAACTTTAGCAAGACTCTAGTGGGAATAGCAGATAAATGAACAGGGAAGTCATGTAATTGTATTAAATATATATATTGTTAAATATATGTCTACAAATATATCTATGTAAATATATTGTAAAATTTATATTGTGTGAATATATATATATATATATATAGTCCTGCAGTGAGTGGGAGATCCTGATATGATAAGTGTCTCTCTTAGTTTTCCCTAAAGCATAGATCTCCCTGGATTCCCAAGTTATTTGTTTTTTTTTTATTTTTTATTTTATTGTTCATGTGTAGCCTTTTCTACTTTTGATTACTGGTAATTGATATGAGAATCAATTCATTGAATGAGTTAAGGTGTTATCATACCTAATGGATAACTTTGATTTAAGTTAATCATGCATAGCCTATCTTGGACTGTGAACAGATGTTTTTATTAAATTTGACTGTGAGTTAAATTATACCATGGTGTGATTTAATAAATAGCCATTGATACTATAAGTTATTATACAAATACTTACTTGACCATTGCTGTTTTACATGTTTATTTCAGTGAAGACTGCATTTGAATCAGGCCATCCTTTATAGTCTTTTAGTAAGAAAAGATAGGTTATTTTTGTTCTCTCAACGATGTGGTTTTCTGTTCATTAGCTTCTTAAAAGGTCTGTGATTGTCTGCATTTTCATCCATTTATTTTCAGTCAGCAAATGCTCAGTTATCTTTCTGAAGGGAATGGAAAGCAAAAAAAGACCACTAATGCTAATTATTTTCCTGGAAATACAGTACAAGAAATAGTTCTTCCTAGCTCTTTATTTCAATTTAGATTTTTATTGCATTGAAATGTTTGCAGAAGACATTTATTGCTTTTGCTAGAGCTTGTGGCTGTAGAGGCAGAGGTGGGCCTGTTTGTTAACTTTTTTTTTTTTTCAAGAACTACACATTAAGTGATGTGTTAGTTCTGATAGCACTAATAGAAAAACATATTATTGAGGAATAAGTTCTCTATGTGAAAAACTAAAAATTATAATGTCTATTTGAATTCTGTAACTACATAGAGTTAATAACAATAATTTACCAGATGGTCTCTGGAACAATATCCAGAATCAATGTTTATCTGTAAAATAAATGATGACTTTATATTTGAAGGAAGCTTCATGTTTTTCTGTTTTTATTTATTTATTTATTTTGTGTGTGTATATGTGTGTGTGTTTGAAGAAAGTTTAGAAGCACTGTACATGATTTTGATCTATTTCATATACTTTTTTAAACTTTGGTTAAACCCATACATATTTTATGTTAATGTTCAGGTGGTTTCTCTTTTTTGTTTATTTACTTCCAACTCCTTACCTCTTTCAAACATGTTATTAAGTACACATAGCTTGTTTTGTAAAATGTGTTTCCAAAAGTTTTAGAGATTGCTTTAATGTTTTACATTAAAATAAAAACAAACAGAATACTCCAAACATGAATTTCAGGGATAGGAAGTATTTGTGAGAATTTGTACATGGTATATAATAGCTTGAACAAGACTTAATGGGGGGGGGGCAAAAACCCTGGAATTTGTTTATAAATAATTGTGCATTTAGTTTTATATGTTTAAACTTCAGTCACTTTCAAAGTGCTCTCCATTTGATGGCACGTGACTATCAAGACTTTTTCCATTGCTCAAAACAATTTTTGAACTTGTCAATAAAACCTGATGTTTTTATTTCAACAGGAAATAAGTAACATTAAAACATTTTGAACATTCTGATATATTCATGGAGACATAAATATATGGTTAAGTTAGGTACAGTTATTTTTATTTCAACTACTTTTCATTACTTCAACTTTTTACATAAATTAGTATTTTCTTTGGAACTGGGTTACTTTAGCCTGAAGGTCACCTCTCCTGTTCTGACTTGTATTTACAGCAAATAATAATAATGTATTTATCTTAGGGAATAAACTGAAATGATATAGTAATGTTGCTGATTTATGATTTAAATATGTTTATACATGTTATATTTGATATGTTGTCTAATGTGTCGATGAATCACAGGCTCATTGAAATAAATCTTATTTTGGACTATTTCAAAATAATTAAACAATTATTCTCTAAACTTAGTGAATAATATTAAATTTAAAAATTGAGATAAAAGTTCTTTTAATAAAGAAAGCCCTACGTGCAAATCATACTATGCAATTTAAAATCTTTGTCTATAAAAAAGTCAGATAATTGTTCAATATCTATTAACCATATTTTAATTTATCTCAGCTTAAGTCACCTCTTTGAAGAGTCTGAATTAATATTTGTTCACTTGATTTAAACACTGCACTTTAAATGAATGTGATCATTACTGAAAAATAAAAGCTCAGCTAGTGGTTGTAACTGTTTTACTTCTAAACTGTTTGAACAATTGTAATACACTTGCACTGACAAAGCAGGTTATATCCTGCCATCAAAACAACAATGCCAATAAATCACTTCATTATATTTGATACTATTGGTTCTAATGTGCACAGCTATAGATAATTTTTGCATAATAATTTTGACACTAGTTTTGATTTAATGTTTTTTCCCCCACCACAATTGCTAAATACATGTGGTTTTAGTTTATCCATCCACAAGTTTTCTTCTAGTCTCATTTATAAGAAGAGTTGTCAGCAGAAACCTGAAAAAGAAAATGCAATGATCTTCAATAGGTACGCATGTGAATCTGTGAAACGGATTGAAGTGAACACCTTCAGAGTCACAATTCTGAGATTTGAATGAACATTAGTATAAAAACAATTGGCACATATTTTTTTACTTCCTTTCATGGTTTCCCAGCAGAGGTCAGATATGAGGTGCTGCCCCTCCGCACAGTAAAAGAACTGTGCCAAGTTTGTGATCTAATTATTTCAACTACATGTTTTTTCAACTGGAGCTGGTTTGCCTGACAGCAGAGAAGCCATAAGGTAAAATCAGTTTTCAGAGTAACTGTCACCTCCTGTCCTTTCTCTGCTCCAGGCAATGTGGAACTGGGGAGGGAGGAGAAAAGTAAAAACTGACCCCTCAGGAGGAAAGAAAACCATCTTAGACTTCCAGGGAAATTCACAGTACTTATATCTGTATTGAATCACTTTCATTTTATTCTGCAGTGTTTCAATATATTCTGACTTTATTTGTCTTTATTCTCTGTCTCTGAGAAGTTTGATTATTTTTATATTACTTAAATTAATCTAGTGATATTCTGAATTACAAGTCTATAAATGTAATAGATGTAACAAAAAAAATATATAGCATAATTTCAACAATACAATATGTAAATATTAATCTATGACAGTGTTAAGGGAGACATTCCCAGGGCAGGATCTATCCAAGGAAGATTTAAGAATGTGCTAAGGCGCTGGATTGTCATTGCTAAACTCAAGCAACAATTCAAGCCTGTAACAGATGGAAATGTTATTTAAGTAGATGGCTTTAGATCATAGACAAAATTAGTTCTAGGACTGAACTTTGTTTTCATTTCGTGATTTTTAAGATATGTGAGCACAAAGAAGTTTCTTTCTTTCTTTCTTTTTAAATACGCTTTATTGATTATGGTGTTACAGTTGTCCCAATTTCTTTTCCCTTTGTTCCCCTCCACCCAGTGATATCCCTCCCTCCAGTTGCCCCCCCTCCTTAGTCCATACCCATTGGTTGTGCATATATTTCTTCTCAACATCTTCCTGTCTACTCCACTCCCTCCTACTATGCTTCTTAATTCCTGTACCATATCCCTCCCTTTCCCCCCTTCCCCCTCCCTGCTAACCTCCCCCATAATGTTCCCCATACCTATAATTCTTTTCCCACTCTTGTTGCCTGCTTAGTTTGCCTTTGTTTCGGTTCCCTAGCTTCTGTTGTTGGTTGTTGTGATACAGTTTTCATTTTAATGTTCATAGTTATGATCCTCTTTCTCCTAAACAAGTCCCTTTAACATCTCCTATAACAGTGGTTTGGATCTAATGAACTTCAGTTTTACTTTGCCCTGGAAGCACTTTCTCTGCCCTTCTATTCTGAATAATAGCTTCGCTGGATAGAATAATTGTGGTTGTAGGTTTTTGCTTTTCATTACTTTGAATATTTCTTGCCAGTCCCTTCTTGCCTGCAGAGTTTCTTTTGAGAAATCAGTTGATAGTCTTATTGGGACCCCTTTGTATATAATTCTCTTCTTATCTCTTGCTGCTTTTAAGATTCTCTTTATTCTTAATTTTTGACATTTTGATTATAATGTGTCTTGGTATGGTTTTCCCTGGGTCCAATTGTTTTGGAACTCTCTGTCCCTTCTGGACCTGTAAGTCTATTTCCTTCCCCAAGTTAGGGAAGTTCTGCTTCATTATTTTTTCACATAATTTTTCAATTTCTAGTTATTCTTCTTCACTTTCTGGCAACCCTATGATTCGAATGTTGTCTCGCTTATAGCTGTCCGATAAGTTTCTGAGCCTCTCCTCATTTTCCTCATTTCTCATTTCCTCTTTCTGCACTGTTTGACTGTTTATTCCCTATGTTCCAATTTGTTGATTTGATCCCTGGCTTTCTTTCCCTCACCACTAGTTTTGTATGTGTTTTTGTTCATTTCAGCAGGACTAGCCTTTCCTGTCTTGTTCAATATTTGCTGTTAGGTCTGTGAGCACTTTTATAAGCGAAGCTCTGAACAGTGCCTCAGAAAGATTTCCTATCTGCTCCTTGGTTAGATTAGAAATTTGCTGTCTGCTCAGATGTGTCACTGGGATCTCTATCATGATCTGTGCCATCCTGAACAGTTTTATGTTTACCTTTGCTTCCTGGGCAGGGTTGTCACACCGCCTATGCTATAGGGGGCGGAGCCCTGTGCACTTGTCACAACTGGGCGTTTTCTGAGGGGGTGGCGGTCTAAGATTGATTCTTGCTGTTCAGTCTCTGGTGAGAGACCGGGAGCCTCATCCTCTGTCCCCCCACCCCCGGGGCCTCACCGTCCAAGGCAATGGGAGTCTGCCTTCCCCAGCTTTGGAATCGCAAGCTGATGGGTCTGGTCTGCAGCCGAGGGTGCTACCCAGGTGCTTCTTGCCTCATCTTAAATATGGGTGTCTGTACTTACCACTGTCCTGCTGCTGTTACTGCTGCTGCTACGGACAGCACAGCTTGACCTTTCCTCCCCAGCTTCACCCATCCTACCTGTCCAGATGAGCACCACTTCTTTATAACTTCATACATTGGACTTCCATTTATTTTCTGAAACTTCTGGTTATTGCTGGTTTTGCAGTAGTTGTATTCCTTCTTAGATGTGGAAGGACAGAGGATATCAGTCTAGGCCTCCATCTTGGCTGGAAGGCTCCTGTGTTTCTTTGCTTCTGTGTCCCAGGCAGAGCTGTTGCTCCTACTATGTTGTAAGGGGTGGAAACTTAGGTATTCCTCAGTAAGGGGTGACCTGTTTCACAATGTTGTGGTGCTGTATGTGGGGGAGGGGTCTGAGAAGGAACAACGCCACTTGCCCAGCACTTGCCCCTTTTCCAGGCACTTCTCCCACTTCCGCACCGGACTGGCACCCCTATATATGCTACCCTGGCCGTTGCTCCCAGAGTGGATGGGTCTACGCATGTTCTAGGTCCATGGGGTCCTTTAAAGAAGCAGACTCTGCTGAGAGACTGGCAGTTTCTGCCTCTGTCTCAACCCCCACTGGTTTGCACAATCAAAAGCAATGAGGCTTGATTTTCTCCAGAGCTGGGACAGTGAGCTGCTCTGCTGAGGAGCTGGGAATGCTCCCCAGGTGTCCTCCCTGACTTTTTAAAACGTGTAACTGCACTTTTCACCAGCCTGCTGCTGTTGCCACTGCTGCCAACACCACATCTTGTTCTCTCCACCCGGGCTCCTCCCCTCCTACCTGTCTGGATGAGAATTTCTTCTTTCTATCCTTGTTTGCTGGACTTCCATGCACTTTGATTCTCTGGAACTTCTGGTTGTTTCTAGTTTTGAGGTAGTTGTAGTCATTCTTAGTTGTGGAGGGAGATGCAGCATATCTGTCTACGCCTCCATCTTGGCCGGAAGTCAAGAACTTTCTTGAAGTAAGATTTTAACTTATTATGTGACATATTCGATTACCTTGCATTTTATTTATCTTTAGTTATATTTTTAATGAATAGTCTTATTTTATTACTGTCAAGTTATAAAGAGCATGTTTTTCTTTGTTCCCCCTTTTTTCCTTTTTTTATAATACCACGTACAGTAAGTATGAATAGATGTTAGGAGGTATGGTTGAACTTTTAAAGAATAGGATATTTCAATTTAATTACATGAATGTTAAGTCATAACACTAATATAAAGAACTCTAAGTTATAGGGCCAGATTGGGGAGAGAAAGAGAAATGTGCAATTTTTCTGCTGTGGTGTTTTCTTTTGATACCTCATAGCTATATATTTGCATGATTTAGATCAGGATTGGACAGTTCTTGATTCCTCAAATATTCTTATGTAACATAGTGCATTGTCTTCTGTGAATCCAGCCATGAATATTTAACATTTTATTTAAAAAATAATCACTTAAATGTACTTTGAAGAGTTAGATAGTGACTACCAAATTCTTAAAGTCCATGTGCTAAATTTCTATTTTAATAAAAAGGTTACTCACACCTTGTAGAAAAACATGAAGTTTCTGACAGTCTGTGGTTCCTTACAGGAAGTAAATAACGAAAAAAGTTTTTCAGCTTTATTTACCTTGGAAAAATAGAGGACATTTAAGGTATGTTTTTCAACATTTGACATTGTTCAGTGTTTTCATTGTTACTGTATATTTTAGACACATAATTAGTGTGTCAACACTAAGATTTTAAGTGTTCCTTCATGAAGCACATATTGTTCAGTCACCAAGCATGGGCATTCAGTAAGTCCCTCTTCATAGCTCCTCTTGAATAAAACACTAACTCTGACAAAGTTCCCAGTTTGTTGGTATTTTTCATTAATATCACATAGTTTTAAACTCTGAGAATAGAATCTATATAGTACTCAGGCATATAAGAAAACTATCCTAAAATATATGGGTTTTTATCTTAGTTACTCTGGTGAATATTAATGGCAGTTTTCATTAGTAAAGGAAAAATACAATTCCAACTCTATAAGTGCTATCATGCACACACACACGTGCCTGTGTGTGTGTGCTTTTGATCTTGCTCTGTTAAAGATCCCAGTAGCTGGATAGTATATACTGTAGTTGATCCTGGCTGGTTTGGCTCAGTGGATTGAGCGTCGGCCTGCGAGCTAAGTGTCGCTGGTTCGATCTTCCAGTCAGGGCACATCAGAGAAGGAAAACTCTGACTCCAAAAAACCTCCGCTGCCTTGTGGCATACCTCTTCAGGGGAAAGGCTAAGGGAGTAAACCCCGACAGAAAATCCGGAGCCGGAGTCCCTAAGGCGGTTCGACGTTGTAGTCAACACCGGCAACTCCTGCGGCGCACCTGAAGCCAAGCTGTATTGACTCCGTCTTTCCCTTGGACCCTTCTGCTGCGAAGAGTGGGGCGTTCTGCTGCATGGGCAACAGCAGACCCTCCATATCACCCTGCCCAGGCTCTGTAGCTTCATCAAGGCTCTGTAGCTTCAGCTTCACTGGAGAGTGCAGATAGACTCTTAAGAAGCTCTTATTGTCTCTCGAGACGGACGGCTGCCGACGATATACTGTAGTATAAACAGGAAATTAGGTTAAAACTGTAAAACGTCTTATAATTTGATGTATATTAACTACAGGTTTATAACAAAACCTAGTATTATTTTCTATAATGTCCATTAAGATATGTAATTTTAAAATACAACTTGCTTTAATCCACCTCTTTGAAAAATAAGGGATAGCTGTGGTCTAGAGCATTTACAGATATTTTGAAGAAATTATTATTTTTCATCTTTAATAAGTTGTTTCTCACACTTCAAAACAATAAACTCAAGTTTTCATGACTCTGTCCTTGCATCTAAAATACGAATTTCTACAAGTGTGTTTGTTCATAATGAACATCCAAGAAAATGGAGCGCATCGTTTAACACAATTCAATATTTTGGACTAGCTTGAAATGGAACATAAAAAACCTTTTATTCCAAGAGAAGGATTTCAGTTAGGGTTTAAGGTCTATAAAATAGAGATAAATACCATAATTTATAAATTCTACTGATAATTGTATTTAAAACATTTTAAATAAGTATATTTTAAAATTAAATAACCATTCAAACACATGCCACTAAATATATGTCATTAGCCTAAGTGAAGACTAAAATAATAGATATCAGAATTTAAGACCTTGTTTTAAAATATGATAATTCAAGAGTAGTTATACCAGTAACAATGCAATCTGAAGCTAATCTGTATCTGATCTTTATTCTTTAATGCATACATATAAGAGAAAACCAATTTATGGTTTCCCACTTCTGTTTCCTGAATATCATCATATAGATTCTATTAATAAGATGTGATCTGGTATTACAAAAACTGTGGACACTAGCCAAATATCTAGAGAGAAAAAAACACGTTATAGTCAGCATCAGAATCAACTGGCAATTCTTCTTTTCATTGTAAGTTTTCTGTTTGTTTTCATTTTTATGACCTTGCCTTCATGAAAAGTTAATTAAATTTCTTTTATGTATTTGGTTCTTATTTGTGTGCTGTAGTTTTCTCAGAGCAGGAAGTCTTACCAATCTTATTTTAAAATCTTATCTAAAAGTCAGTCTTACTAAGGATTATTAATTTAGAGGCAGAAAGAACAAATCTCCCACAGAGGGTACAGTGATAACTTAACCACAGTATTTTTTAACCCATTTGAAATTTGGAAGTACTTACAAAGTGACAAGATAATTACAGAGCTAAAAGAATGAAGGCAAATCAGGGAAACTAAATCTTGCATTTTGGATTCTTTTCCCATAATTTTTTCTGCCTGATGAGGATGAGGGAGAAAATATTAAAGTCCAAGGCTGCTAACAAAGGGCCCAGCAGACAATCTTTGCTTTCAGTTGAGATCCCAAGTATTAATAGTTATAGCCTAAAAGTAACAAACAATTGGAAGCAGACTCTCAAAGTGACTAATGACTAGGTTTAAATTATTTCAATCCTGCAAATATAAATTAAGGGTTACTGGTACCCTTGCAGTTTTCCAGAAGTATGTATTTTATGGATGAATATAATATTATTATAAGCTTCAGATTATTTTTACAAATTTCACTTACAATAAACAGTTTTCCCCATTGTTCACTTACATATTCAGTTTTTCACCATTAAGTATGGTATTAATTGTGGGCTTTATTATGCAGAGTACTTATTTTATTCTCCTTTCTTTCAACATAGTACTTGCAATTCTAGCCAGAGGTATTAGACAAGAAAATGGAAAAAAAGCTATCAAAATAAAAAAGTAATAAAACTGTTTTTGTTTTCAAACGATATTATCTTATACATAGAAAACCCTAGATGCACCATTATAAAACAATGTTTGAATTAAAACAAATACAGTAAATTTTCAGGATACAAAATCAACACACAAATATGAGATGTTTCTATACTTCCATAATAAATTCTCTGAAATGAAAACTGTAAATACACTCCCATTAAAATTGCACCAAGATATTCAATAATAAATTACAAATAAATTATAAATGGGAGACTAATATATTAAAAAATTTAAAACACTGATGATAGAAATTAAAGAGGACACAAACATATAGAAATTTATTCTTATATGAGATATCTAATGGAGTCAAATTGATAAAAACAGGAAATAGAATAGTTGTCATCTGGGGTTAATAAAATAAGATATTGACTTTCAGCTGATGTTGAAGGTATCAATGCTACATTGTTTCAATATAGATATTGTTTATTGGGAGAGTAGAGAACTCAGATGCTAGTAGATAGTAGAGAACTCATCCTGTTGGCAGCAAAATGGCACCATAATGTTACTGGTGATTGGACCTTGGTCCAGCAACTTAAGTATTTAAATTCTAGCTAAGAAAGTATTCAGAGCCAAGATTCAAATACAAGCAAAAGTTTATTCAGAAAGTCACAGAGGTCAAAGAAGTGAGCTGTGGAAAAAGTGAGCCAATTGAGCAGTACGGGCTTAGAATGTTACAGAATCCAGAGAAGGGCCCTTGGAGCTTAGGAGAAATAAGGAGGCAAGAAAAGTGCACCTGGGGAAAAGGGGTGGGGAAAGGCATGGCTGTCCTCCATAGGGAGAGCCTCAGAGGGTCATCCTTCTTGAAGGTATTTTTCTGGAGGTCTCAGGGGAGGATCCCAATAGAATATTCATCAGTTTTCCAGTTGTGCCCTTTCAGGGTCATGGTCAGTGCCAAGGTAGGGAGTCATTAGTCACCACAGCTGATCCCAGTGTCAGCTGTGGTATTGCTTGTCTGGTTTAACTGTTTTTCTGGGCCTGGAGTTAAAACACGATTGAGGCTTAGATGTATTTGATGTAAGTGAGAACCTCATTGTCCTGGGGGCTTCGTGTTCAAAGGCTATTCTGTGGCCCCCCTTTTCATTTCCCCTCTAAGGTGGTCTACTCTGTATGACTAACAACACACCAGGGTATGTATGAAAGGTCAGGGGAGGGTCTGAACTGCATGGCCAGTGATATGAAAGGTCACAGGATCTAAATCACATGACCAGAGACATGATAGGGAAGAAAAGATTACCATGGGGGCAAGGTTCTTGTTTTCTGTATTTTTTCCATTGGTAGGTACCCAGGGTTTTCTGCGCTGGTGACCATAGGTACCTGGCACATGATTCTTGCCCTGCTCATGTCTGTCTAACTGACTTCCATGATTCTATGGCAGGAAATAATTGTGAGTGAGAAAGAATGAAATTTGGAATCATAAAAAACACTTGCCAAGCAGGAGCACTGTGACTATTTGCACCTCAGTTAGCAAGTCCATAGTGCCTACATTGAAAGCTCATCTTTCCTGGGCTCTCTGTCTTCCTCCCCAAATTTACATATTGAAGCTTTAACATCCGACTGACTAGATTCAGAGATAGGGCCTTTGAGGAGGTAATTAAAGTTATATGAGGTCATAGGGTGCGGTCCTAATCCACTAATACCAATGCTCTTTTAAGAAGAGGAAGGAAAATTAGAGATCTTCTCTCTCCACAGTCACAGAAGAGACGTCATGTAAGCACAGAGAAAGACATTGGCCACCTTTTTCAGAAGATGTTTCACAAGAAACAAACTCTGACTTCAATTTGACCTTGGACTTCTATTCTCCAAGACTGTGAAAAAATAAATTAAATAAATTTGTTATCTGTTGTCTAAGCCACCCAACTTGTCTGTGATATTTGCTATGGCAGTTGTGATAATGCTGTAATATGATAAGATGACAGATATAGATATAGGTGCTATAGATATAGATACAGATGATCGTTGTCGGCAGCCGTCCGTCTCGAGAGATGATGGTGTAGCTTCTTAAGAGTCTATCTGCACCGCCGAGAATGGCTGTGCAGTCCGACGCGGGAGTGACACGGTATCTGTCTCCTCCTGTGTTGAATCGACATCTTGCGATGACGCTGGAGTGTCCTCTCCAGTGAAGCTGAAGCTACAGAGCCTGGGCAGGGTGATATGGAGGGTCTGCTGTTGCCCATGCAGCAGAACCCCCCTCTCTTCGCAGTTGAAGGGTCCAAGGGAAAGACGGAGTCAATACAGCTTGGCTTCAGGTGCGCCGCAGGAGTTGCCGGTGTTGACTACAACGTCAAACCGCCTTAGGGACTCCGGCTCCGGATTTTCTGTCGGGGTTTACTCCCTTAGCCTTTCCCCTGAAGAGGTATGCCGCAAGGCAGCGGAGGTTTTTTGGAGTCAGAGTTTTCCTTCTCTGATGTGCCCTGACTGGAAGATCGAACCAGCGACACTTAGCTCGCAGGCCGACGCTCAATCCACTGAGCCAAACCAGCCAGGGTGAGATACAGATGATATAGATGTAAATATAGATATAAATGACATACAGATATTGATAGATAGATATGGTCTTTGTTCCCAATTCCTGGCACAGAACCCCTAAAACCTCCATGATAAAGGTGATAGGAACAACTTTTGTCTTTCTTTCTTTTTTTTTTTTTTTTTTTTTTTTTACCATTTCTTGACACAGGCTTTCTAAAACTCTTAATTTCCTGAGTGATAGGTGTGATAAGAGTCTTGTTATCTGTTATTTATAAAAAGCCCCATTTGATTACACCTGAATTTATGTTAATGTGGTGACTTCAAAGTGAGGCTACTAGATAGCTTCAGATATATTATATTTACATTTTAAAAACTGCATTGTTATTTAAAATGTTCATGTATTTTTGAATGCTTTTTGTATGCCTCTTACATAGTAAATATACCACTTGACAAACTCAAAATTTGCACATGAAGTACAGTGATTTAACTTTACAGAAATACCCTTGATATTTACTGATTTGTTACTATTTTTCTCACCTGGCTTCCATTTGTAACTAAAGTACCAAATTTTGTAGCCATTTACATGGTAGTCCCAAAGTAAAATACATCAGAATTCCCAGTTACATATCTTAAAACAAATTCCAATTCCTAGCCTTCTTCCCGCCTCAGATTTAGTGAATCAATTTTTTTGGAGCAATGATACAATTCACTGTATTTTGAACAAAAAATGACCTGTGATATATTTGTTTACCAAAATTTGAGAACCACTGATATGAATGTTTTCCTGAAGCAACAGAAACAATTTTTAAAATAGAACAAAAGTGTTTTATTCCATTCAAGCCACTATAACAGAACTTTATTTCTCACAGTTTTGGACTGGAAGTAAAAGATCAATTTGCCAACATGGCTGCATTCTACTGAGGGCCCTCCTCCTGGTTCATCACAGGCATCTTCTTGCCCTGTCTCCACAGGATAGAAGAGGCAAGGGATCTCCCTGGAGTCTCTGTTACAAGGGCACTAATGTAATTCATGAGAAACTTTGCTCTCATGACCTAGTAACCTCCCAAAGACTTCACCTCCTATTATTATACATTTTAAGTTTTAGGTTTTCAACAAATACATTTTGGTAGATCAGAAACATTCAGATGACAGCAAAAATTATGAACATATAGTGCTGAATTCTTAATTTTTCTCCTATTTACAGTTTTTCTGGAATTTTTTATTCATTTTGCTTTTCTTTTTAAAGTATATTTTACTGATTATGCTATTACAATTGTCCCTTTTTTTTTTTTCCCATCTTTGCTCCCCTCTGCCCAGTAACCCCTTCCCTCCAGCAATCTGTTCTCTTAGTTCATGTCCATGGACTGTGCATATAAGTTCTTTGGCTTCACCATTTCCTTTATTATTCTTAACACCCCCTTGTTCTATTTTGTACCTACCCATTATGCTTCTTAATCCCTTTATGTTTTTCCCCATTCTTCCCCTTCCTTCTCCCCACTGATAACCCTCCAAATGATCACCATATCTATGATTCTGTTCCTGTTCCAGTTGTTGTTTAGTCTGATTTTTTTTAATAGATTCAGTTGTTGATAGTTATAAGTTTGTTGTCATTTCACTGTTCATAGTTTTGATCTTCTTTTTCTTAAATAAATAACATTTCATATAATAAGGACTTGGTGATGGTGAACTCTTAGTTTTACCTTGTCTGGGAACCATTTCAATTTCTTTTCAATTTTAAATGGTATCTTCACTGGGTAAAGTAATACAGGTTATAGGTCTTTGCTTTTCATCAACTTGAATACTTCTTGCCAGTCCCTTCTAGCCTGCAAAGTTTCTTTTGAGAAATCAGCTGACAGTCTTATGGGAGCTCCCTTGTAGGTAACTAATTTCTTTTCTCTTGCTGATTTTAAGACTCTCTCTTTATTTTTAACCTCTGGCATTTTATTTATAATGTGTCTTGGTGTGGTCCTCTTTAGGTATAGCTTGTTGGGGACCCTCTGTGTTTCCTGGACTTGTATGTCTACTTCCTTCACCAAATTAGGGAAGTTTTCTTTTATTATTGTTTTCAATTCCTTGTTCTTCCTCTTCTCCTTCCAGCATCCTATGATTCAGATGTTAGCACTTTTGGAGATGTCCCAGAGTCTTCTTATTCTCTACTTATAGTTTTTTGAATTCTTGTTTCTTCATTCTGTTCTTGTTGAATGTTTATTTCCCCCTTATGTTCCAAACCATTGATTTGAACCCCAGCTTCCTTCCCTTCACTGTTTGTTTCTTGTGGATTTTTCTTTATTTCACTTAATGTAGCCTTCATCCCTCCCCTTATGTTTTTGCCATACTCAGTGAGTTCTCTGTGCATCCTTACTACCAGTGTAACTCTGAATCTGATAGGTTAGCTATCTCCATTTCATTTAGTTCTTCTTCCGGGGTTTTGTTCTGTTTTTTTTATTTGGGTCATACTTCTTTGTCTACTCAATTTGGCAGCCCCCTTTTTTTGTTTGTTTCTGTGTATTAGGTAGAGCTGCTTTGACTCCCTGTCTTAGCATATCTGTTAAGTTGTATGAGGTGGAGCAGTTAGTATTCACCAGGAGGGGAAACTTTGTTGGGGTTGGTGGGGCCATTTGTTGGAGAGAGGACAATGCCACTACCTGGCTACTGGAGGTTTGCTCAGCACTTGCCCCATTTCCAGCCCCTTCACCCTCTTCCCATAGATGACTGGCACCCTTCAAATTATTGCCCTTGTGGTGGCTTCCACAGGGGATGGGTTTGCATGCATTCTAAGACTGTGGTGGCCTTCTAAATTGACTCTTGTGAGAGACCAACAGTTTCTTCTGCTGCCCCAACCCCCACTGATTATTTACAGCTAGAAGTTGTGAGGCTTTATTTCCCCTGGCTGGAACCCTAGGTTGCATGGTCTGGCCTGGGGCTGGGATCACCCACCCCTAAGGTATCCCTCCTGATTTTTATCCACCACACATGAATATGAGGCTGTCCATTCTGCCAGCCCCAGCCACCTCACCCTGCTGCCTTGCCACCTCGCTGCTAATATACCACATCTTCTCCACCCCAGCTCACTGTCTCTTCCCCTCCTACCTGTCTGGATGGTTATGAATTCTTTAAACCCTTGGCTGTCAGACCTTCATACAGTTTGATTTTCTGGCAGTTCTGGGTGATTTTTGTTTTGAGCTTAGTTGTGATCCTTCTTGTGGATGTACAAGGAGGAGAGGCATCTCTACCTATGCGTCCATTTTGACTGGAAGTCTGGTATTTTTTTTTTAATATACAATCACTGGCATTAAGGTTGTGATGAATGAAATACCCTTAGACTTTATTTTAATTTGGGATATTTCAATTCAGTGGATTTAATCAGAAGAATACATAAATTGCAAATAAACTTAACTTTATTTTACATAAAATATTCATATACTGAGTTCGTTGACTTTTTTCCCCAGATTTCTATTGGCATCAAGTATCCCAGTACATTTAATCAAGTTTCATTCGTGCTTGGAAAATGTATGTTGTAGAAATAGCATTGCTTTACCCAAAGATGACTTAATATTTTAAACTAAAGGGCATCATGAGTATTGAGGTCAGGGGCAAGAAACCCAGAGGCCAAGCAGAAAGCAAAAGCTTCAGAAGTTTTTTTCACAGCTGTGTGGTACTGGGGAAGCAATTCTACCAAAAAGAAGAGGCCCTGGAATACAAACTAAACATATTTTAAAATAAATAATGCAAGTTTGATTATATATCCTAATTTTAAAAATAAATAATTAATTAGTTGAAATATTGATCTATACCTAAAACAAATGAAAAACAAAAACAACAAAATCTAGGCAGATTTTAGGCTTCGATGTAAAAGTTAAAACAACGAACCTTCTAGAGATTTCCTTTATAAACTTTCAGGGGAAGCACAACGGTTTATTTAATAAGTGCAGAAACACATATATAAAGGACAAAGAACAACATTAATAAATTAGACATATCCAGAATGTATAAAGACCTTCTACAAATATATATAAAGGACAAATGATACAAATAAAAATAAGCCAAATAATTGAACAGACCTTTCACAGATAGAGACCCAAATGGCCAATGAAAGGTGATCAAAATTATTAGGCCTCAGGGAGATGCAAACTCAAACTCAAATACATTGTAACTGCACAATCACTAGAATGACAAAAATAAAAAATAGGAATGTAAGGAAAAATCTCAACTTATACATTCTTGGTGGAGACAGATATTGGTAAAGCCACCTCGTAAAATATGTTGGCAGTATTTGGTGCATGTGATATAAACTATATATTTTGATAATAAAAATATACTTTGAGGAAAGGAAGAGGTAACATTTGCCACCTGTTTTGTTTGGGGGCAAATACTCCTTAGAAACTGAAATTGTATTGCCAACAATTTGTTTAACACAAGTTCACTGCAGGGATTATAATAATTTTCATTAGCCAATATCAGAGAATTGTATCCCTTAATAAACCAATAAAGAAATAATATACTTTAAATCGATGAGATTAAATACACTGTTGTTCCTGGCAAGGGTGAGGTGAAAGAAATAAACTTCAAATTTAGCTTCAACTGTACCTTTTTACAAATTGGTTCTTGGGAGAATCTATTTAGCCAATGAAAGCTGCCAGAACAAAACAAAAGTCCTGGTTGCTAGAGCACATTGCTAGGGAACAACGATGCTGGTGTTGACAGACAAAATGATAATTCTTCATAGGGCTACTATAAGTTTTTAGCCACTGCCAAAAGTAAAGTGTCCCTTTACTTTGGCAAGAACTAATAACCCAGGGACCCCAGAGAGCTATTTAGATCAGCAAAGACGGGTCTAACCCATAGAGAACACTCTCAGATAGTCCTTAGAACTAATCGTATTTAGAGTCTAAAGGTCCCCTATCATAGCTGCTTCTACACATATTCTTACTGATTAGCACCCAGAGGCACTGTCAGTCGCTGAGCCTGCTGACTGCTTATCAAGAACTGCAGATAAGAACATCCTGACAACACTTCACTCTTCTGTCAAAACAACTTTACTTATAAGAACATCTTTATTTTTGTCACAAACAAGTTAATTTGCAATTATATCAAACCAATACACAAACACAACTTTTTAAAAACTATCTTGACACAGCCAATTTCTTAAATCACTAAAGTCTTTCTTTTCCCTCTTAATGACAATTGTTTCCTGATGTTTGAGTTTGAATATAACTATGTGATATTCTCCCCTGTTCTGTTTTATTGTCTGAGATCATTTTCTTTCTGATTTTTATCTTAGATATCTAGTAAGTATGTCCCTCTGACTGGACAGAGGTATGTTACCAAAGATAGCTAGATATTAGCAAAGATAAAAAGGAATTAGGTATTGAGCTTAATAAACTGGGGAATATAAGCCTGTTTGCTTCACCAGAAAACTACTGCTTTTCACACTCCATGGGACCACAGCTCTGTGAAGGATTAACGTCCCCCACCCCACAACCCCCCATACAAGATTGCTGGAGGGTGGGGGCAGATAGAAGAGGAAGGCAACCAGACGTGCACTAGAAGTCAAAATAGCACAGGGGGAGGTAGTTGATTGGACATTTGAAAAAGCTTCTGGTTATAACGCCATGGGGACAAAGAAGCTGTGTTCTCTTTGGTGACCAGAACTCGATTGTTTGTTAGCACTCGTTCAACTCACCCGTGTGCATCTAGCAACTACCTTGGCCAGCCATAGACTATATGGGCTCCAAAGGAGTAAGCTTTAACATGAAGCAAAAACTCTGAACACTGGCTTTTGTTTTGGCCTTGCTGAGGACACAGTTGGGTCCCCCCCACCCCCCCACCATGGCTGTGATGGGAGATGGGAAATTGAAAACCCAAGGGCAAATTTCCATCCAAATAAGTAATTTTGCCACATCACACCTCCCATGTGTGGGTCCTTAGAATGCTTTACCCACAATTCTGTGGAAGAGCCTGATTTCCACTGGCCACACTCGGAGAGCCAGCCAGGAGTGGAAGGAGCTCTCTTCTGTGCTAAGAAAACTGCTGGATCTTCACTTTACTTCTTTCCTCCTACCCTCTGCTCCTGCTTTTGTTTCTCTGGTTTATCTTCTCTCTGTTCCAGCCCTGTACAGGTCAGGGTATGGCTTGTGGCCCTGGCTTGTGCTCAGAACTGCCCCAGAACTCTGGGGAATGCAGAATGTGAGGAGCGGGCCCATACCCACTGCTGCTATGGATTTCACTCTTGGCACACCAAACCCCAGCATGCACGGTCCACCCAGCTGCTCCATGCTCATCCTCTGTGGTGCCCCCAACATGGCAAGTAGAATGATGGACCTCCCTTAGCCAATGCCAAGTACATCCAAGCTGTGAGCATCATGAGCACACAGCTCTGCTCCCTTTTGCCTTTCCCTGAATTCTCCATACTCCGCTCAGTCCACTTAGGCTCCCCACCTCATACAACTCAGCAGCACAGGCCTACTATCTCTGTGGCTCATACAGCACTTGGGTTGCTGTCCAGAATGTGGTGTGGAGACCCACCCCTCTTCTAGCAGCTACTTCCTTAGCCCAGTGGGCTTAGATTGAAGCTTCGTGGGTCCCCAGGTTCTGCCTCTGTCCAGCTTGGGGATGTGTGCTATGGGGGAGGGCTGGCAGAGAAAGCCACTGGACAGAGCTGCTCCTCCTCTGCAGGCATAAGGTGCCGCATTCATCCCCTAGCCCTGCAGAATACCCTAGAAATCAGGTATTGCTAAGGTGGTGGTAGAAGCCGCCCCTGCAGCCAGGCTGCCCACCTGGGGCTCCTAGTCACTTTTAGCTCCTGATACAAACTTCCTGATACAAATGCAGACACTTGAATGTGTGCCTCTAGGGCACCCAATTCTTAGTTTTCACTAATACTAGGTATTACATGACAAATAAAAAGCCTCAGATGCAATTTCTCCCTGAAATGTAAGGTTTATGTTGACTAATCAAGAGACTAATTAATTGTTTATTAATCCCTACCTAGAGAAGGCCAAGAGGATTTACCCTGGGGCCCAGGGTGTTATCTCTGGCCAGGTTGACAGGATGGTAGGACTTGCCCAACTCTTAAAAGACCAGAATTATAAGACAAGGTTTTCTACCACAGGCAGTGGAGGTAGCAAGCACCCTTCCTACAGACACAAGGTGGGGACCTCCAGTAAGGCCAGAGGCCATCAGAATTCGTGTGTAGAGTTAAATAAAGCCCATAGCAGTGCCTGATTGACACTAGCTATTGGTAAACTCCACACCTGAACAAATTATATTGCCATCTTTGAGATGGTCTCCACCCCCAGCATGGGAGGGCTAAAATGTGGGCCAAAGGACACTGAAGGCAGTTGTGTGCCAAACCTAGGCTCTGGCAGCATGACAGTGGATGTAGAGAAATTTGGGAACACTCATATTTTCCCTCAGCTACCCAATATCTCCTTCTTTAATGAGGATGATTTTTTTTCCTCCTTCTCTTAGAAGGATGATTTTTTTTCTCCCTCTTTTATGAAGATGAAAGTTGTCTGTCTCCAAAGAAAAAGGATGATACAATCTCCATCCACAGTGCCCCAGGAGACCCCTTTGGGGTGCATGCTCACCAACTGGCAGACATTGAACGCTGGATTTTGCAAGAAAAAGGGCTTAGAGATAATTGGCTTTATGAAACCAAAACCTGTTTTTGATATGCAAATACCTGGTCTCCAAGAACTATTACCTAAGTCACCTTTTAAAATACAAATTTCTTGAAGGAAGGCTTTATTAAAAAATAAAAATCTTAGACATCTGAGCAAATACATTTAACTCAGTTCACATGCAACTTTCTGAGTCAGTGAGTTTTGCTTTATAATAGCTGTCTTATGGACGTATATCTCTCAAAAGTGTAAGGTTTTTAGTATGTTCGCCAGGGAGGAGCCTATGTTTTTGAAAGTTATGGAATGTATTTGCTAATCTGAGGAATGCTAATTGACAACTTTTAACCATCTAGTATAGAGTTAGAGTTTTGTCTTTTTCACTCTAACAGAAAGACAATAATTCCCGTTTTGTTTTTCTTTTTCCCCATACCTTATCCCTACAGAAATCAACTATTCTTAACAAATAAATCATAAATCTAGTTAAGACCAGCTTCCAGTTGTGGTTTTACTAACCAAGAGTTTGACCGTCACGTCTAAGGAACACATGTCACAAGAAAGCCTCAAGGAATTGAGCTTGATCTTCAAAGTTAGCAAAATTCCACTGAAAAAATTGCTCGATACCTTGCTTGGTTCATGGGAGTCTTTCCAGGTAAGGAACAATGGTTGCTTCTTTGAGATATGGCAAGGAAGAAACCTCAAGACATTTTTGGGAACCTCAAAAAATTGAGGAAGTTACCAAACTTATAGGTACTCCAGACAAAAGCTTGATGGCAGCTGTGTGGCTTGGCTTCTGTGTCCTGCAGAGCTGACTAAAGCTCAATCTAAAGATTGTTTGTGAAATTCCAGCAAAGCAGATTTAAAAAGCCTATGTGATCAATTACTATTCCTATTGTTATGCTTGTAATCAAGCCAAATTAAAACTGGACTGAATGCAGTCTCTTTGATGAAAATGAGGATGATTTTAGAGAGATAAATTGCATTTCAAATCACAATGCCCCATTGTCAATATTGGACTCTAGTACAGCTACCTGTCTTTAAAGTGCCATTTTCACATGTAAGCTGAACTGGTTCCCAAATTCTTATACTTTTCTTTAACCCTTCAAGTTAATATTTTGTTTTTCTCTCATCCCTGGACTGGGAATTATTGGGAATGAAACTTTTTCTAATGAAGGTTGTGTCTGTGTACGCCATACAGAATCTACCTCAGTACCTGATGATATCACCAGAGATGTTCAAATTGCAGACAAGGAGAATCTGTCAAATTCACATGCTTAATCCCATTTCAGCAAAAGTCTTGTATTTGGAAGTCTTCTCAACCGACAGTCTTACAGACTCAGAAATTGGTTTATACTTTTCTGTGTTCATTAATGTCTGTCTTCTCCCTTCCGTTTTCATAGGCTGTGTGCCTACCATCTTACTCACCTTATTGCTTAGTTGCATAGTCTAACGCTGACCTGCATATGCATGGCTGCCTGCTGAAATGAGACTCAGCAGTCTGGCTGGATTGACTTGTTGTCAGGACTAGAGGTTGAGTCAGTGAAGTATGAGGCAGTCTCTCAGCTCAGCTTGAACTGCTTTCCCGTTTCTGTCCAAATGGTTCAGACAGAAAAGACCCATAGGGGGGAAAAGACTCATGGGGGGAAGCCTTAGAATGTTCCACTCAGCATAATTTAAGTATGGTAAACAAGAAGGCTTCAGACAAATGTGACACACCTTCATTCAGGGAGAACTCTGTGGAGTTGTTTTTTACCTCTCACCAGACCTTTAGTTGCTATAATTCTTCTCATTTTGGACTAGGCCTTTTTAAAACTCTTGTCAAATTTGTCACCACTAGACTACAAGAATCCCAAATTGCCCAGCAGTGCCATCCTCTAGACATCGCATATGCCACCTCCCAAGGACAGCAAAATGACCTATACTTTGCAAAATCCCTCTTCCCTGTGTGAAGTTTCCCCTTTCTTTTTGCTCCTTTTTTTCTTTAGCATGTAGGAAGACCCTCTGGGCCTGAGAATAGGCAGAACTACACCTCTTTGACAGCAAGAAGCAGCTACAAAAGATGAGATATTAATCATTTACCCTTGTAAGATTGCAAGGCTCATGGTATTAAGGGGGGAGCATGTGACCATGGATAGTTAGCTAAGTATTAATAGACAGAGGAAAGTGAATTAGATATTGAGCTTAATAAACTGGGGAACATACGCCTGTTTGCTTCACCAGGAAGCAATAGCTTTTCACACTACAGAGGACTAGAGCATTGTGATCCAAATGAATACATGTCTCTCACTTGTCCCTGCTGTACCAGATACCCAGTGGAGGGGGCAGAGAGAGGCAGGCATATGTGCACTTGAAGTCGAAATGGCTGAGGGGGAGGTGCTTAACCAAAGGGGCCAGTCAGTCTAACTAGTGGATGGTACTATCAAAAAGTCCATGAAAGCTTGGGAAGTTGATAGGTCATTTTGAAAAAGCTCGTGGTTGTAACACCAAGGGAACCTCTCTCTCTCCTCTCCCCCCTCTCCCTCTTTCTTGTTTGGCGACCCACACTACTGTGTTTGCTCACGCACCTTCTCTCATGTCCGGGAGCATGCAACCGCATGTTTGGCAGCTACCAGGCCACAGCAGACTGCATAGGCTTTGATGCACTAAGCTTTAGTAGGAAGCAGAAACTCTGGATACTGGCTTCTGTTTTGGCCTTTCTGTGGACTTGGTTGGACTTTAACCATAGTGGGTCACAGAAAAATGTAAAACTGAAAACCTAGAGGCAGATTTCCATCCAAATAAATAATCTTGCTACATCACAATCTCCTGTGTGTGGGTCTCTGGAATGCTTTCCTCGTGAACCCATGGAAGAGGCTGATTTCCACCAACAACAATTAGTCTCTGGATATTCTTAACCTTTGAATTCCATCTCATTACCTTATATTATACTGTATATCAAATCTATAATGGGGTGGAATTTTCTACCTTGTCTACATACAAATGCTATGGCTAGTCAAGAACAGTCTTCTCTTTTTTGTCACAGTGAGAGGTCTCTGAGGTCTTCCATTTAACCTTCCCTAAAGTGATAATATGGTACCCTAGAAGAAATATCAACAGACTGTGATATAGTGGTACGAAGTTGCTCTGATACAAATATTAGGATACAGTTCCAAAGTCAAATCGAGATGGTCAGATGAAGATATTTTGTGTCTTTAAACAAATTATAGAGTGTTAATCTAAATATCTCTGGAATAGTCTATATAATTACACCCATTATTAGAGAATCGAAGTGAAATTTAAGAAATTAATTAGTATTATCTGCTATTAACATCAAATACTCTACTACCGCTATTACTACTAATGATAATAACTGCAGAGGTCATCAGCAGGCTGAAGAGTGTATGTTAACACTTGAAGTGGCAGGGAGAGGAATCCCAATGGAAAATAACTTCCTTTTTTCTCTGCATTGAGTAGCTCACTAAGGGTACACTCTATTTTAATCTCATTATTATCAGAAAAATTACTTTATACTAGTAGAAAAATGTCTCTATTTGAGTAAGAGAGGGTGACAAAACCCATTGTGCCATGGTAGAACATGAGAAAACAAAGGGTTTTTATCATAAAGAATAAAAATTGTATGGCTAATATTGCTTAGGCTTAGGAAAAATCTATATGTATCTGAAACTCTAAAGATGGTTTGATTTTTTCCTTCCACATTTTTCTGATCTCAGTATGCTGATCTCTAATGTTAAGAATGGTTTAGAATCTTAATCTTAAAAATTTTGGGAAACTAATGTTATTAAACATTCTTAAAAGTAGTATTGGATTCATATATAGCTTTGATTATCTATGTACAGTTGTAATACACCTCACTGGGTCTGAAATCCACCTTTGTAAAATGAAGGATTTTCACATTTATATTAGGAGTAAATAGATGTAGTCAAACAAGTAGGTTGAATACTCAAGAAATGTTAAACAAGTAGATTTTAAAAGAACAGTAACCTTATTCTCATACTTCACATAAACTGACCTGAATGTTTGGTCAGAATGACCTAACAAAGTTTCTGCATTTGGCTGTTAAGGAATAGAATTTCCAAAAGTAAAAACAAAAGATGATAAGTTAAGGTTTTCAATGATGTGAATTGTTATTAAACAACATTAAAAAAATAACTTTATTGAGGTGAATCAAGATAAACAAAAATGTTTGTTTAATCTAGTAGATAGAACCTGTGGCAGCCAGACTGACAGAACCAAACCAAACCAGAGTAAGAACAAAGGAAATATTTACAATGAAACAAGGCAATGAATACAGGTAGGTAAAATTCCTTGGCCTCATAAAGTCATTTCTACCACTAACCAGCAGGGCATGATATATATTCTGGAACAATAAGTAATATATGATGCTTCTCTCTTACCTTTTCTTTCCAATGAGAAAAGTGATCATCATTTCTGCATCACGGTAAGACCAGTATGCATTCCCTAATGTCTTTTCTCTTTCTGGGGCAACAACAGAGGTTTTAGTTAGTCGGTCTTATTTTCAACTTCCAAAAATTCCCTTTCAGTCTTTCACTTCTCTTCATTTTATAGTGTTTTTAAATTTTTTATGGATGAAATGTTGCCTTGAATCTCTTTGCAAGTACTAATTATAATTCTTTAAAATTCTCTCCTGTTTCTTGAATTACCTTTGCATCATGTACTTGACCTCTCGTATAAATTAAAACAATTTTCCATTCCTATGATTTATTGTCCACAATAAATTAAATGTTCAGAGACTACATCATAGAGGATGATGCTTTTCGGTCCCTGTTGATCCCTCCACCGTACATCAAATAAAATGATAACCCTTCTTGATGTTACTCCTGACCACAGTACCAACAGATCACTCCCACTGTCTGTCTTTATTGCAAACTCTCTAGCTCCATTTCTATTCCTCCAACAACTAAGTTCACTCTTCCCACATCATTCAAACTTTCACTCATAAACTTTAGATTACAGAGGGTTTCAGTTACAATCATATAGAAAATGTTTGTTCTCTGTTTATTTTGCTTCATCAAACTTAATATTACTGTTATGAAATAAAATACATTTCCCCCAAATGTATTTGTTGTATCCCTAGCATGCAACATGGCTATATTTGGAAATAGAATCTTCAAGTAGATAAATATGATAAAATGACATTATAAAGATGAAGCCCTAATTCAATAGGATTCGTGATATGATGTTATTAGTAGAGAAACAGGCACTAGCAACATCTGAGAGAAAAAACTCCATGTGAGGATACAGTGGGAAGGAAGCCACCTGCAAGCCAGAGAGAGCTCTCACTGGAAAGCACCCTTGTCAGCACCTTGATCTTGGAATTCCAACTTCCAGACTTGTGGGAAAAATAAATTCTTGTTGTTTAAGCTGTCTGGTATTTTGTCACAACAGCACTGGCAGACTAATACAACTATGTAGTATTTGGCTCACATGCACTTGGCAGGCACTAAAATATAATATAATCTTCAATAAGACAGTACTGTTTCTCCTATATACACTACTTTATAGTCAATGTATGCCACTCAGTGATGAATGAACAAATGACTACATGAAATAAACAACTAGATAAAGAAAGTTTAAAATTACCCTGGTTGAGTGGCTCAGTTAGTTGGAGCATCATCTCATATACCTAAAGGTTACAAGTTCCATCCCTCATCTTGATGTTTCCCTCTCATATCAAAGTCTCTCTCTCTCTCTCTCTCCCCCTTCTTCTCTCTCTAAAATCAATAAACATATTATCAAGTGAGTATTTAAACACAGAAATTGAGGATATTTTTTATAATGTCAGAATTTGCTAGAGAACTTAAAGGTACTCTATTTGGTTTTCCTTTGTATATCTTTTTTTTTTTTTTTCTGATTTATTATGTTAACTGCTAGGTGAGCTCTTAAAATTTCAATGCATTTCTCTCACTTCTGGGAATCTGCTTTTAGCATTTAGTTGAAAAATGTCCCCTTCCCATTTTCTCTGTTTTTCCCTTTCAAAGTTCTTTTCATATAAGTGTTAAATCTCCTAAATTATTTATTCATGTATTTCAGAGTTTTCTTCAAATTATTCTATTTATTTTTTGTTCTACATCTGGGAGACTTCCTTGATTTGTTTTTTCTCTAGCCCTTCTATTATGTATCTTATTTAAATGATCATATTTTCAATATCTAAGAATGCATTTATAGTCTCAATTGTTTATAACAGCTATTCCATTTGTATGTATTCAATATCTTCTAAAAACTCCTTGAAACTACTAATTAGAAAAGCCTTATTTTCTATTGCTTGATTTGGCTCTGCCTTATAAACGTTATTCTTTATGTTTCATTTGGGTTGTTTGTTTTTAAATTTGTGCTTCAAGTTCCCTTAACTTCACGAAAATTTTGCTGCTATTCATATTTATAAGTGAAAAGTTAAAATGTTTAACATAGAGAAGGAACTATGTAGGTCTCTTTAGCAGTTGTGTTGGTATATTTATGCAGCAGGGCTCTGCCCAGCTTTGGAGTTTGACAGAAGTGTCTATGTTTGCATAGTGTGAACAACACGTTTTATTTATGATACACGAACAAGGAAAAAGCCTGTCCACCTCAGCTCAAATATTTTCTTTCTCTGTCCCCATATGCTTTACAAACATCTATGAATGTGATGGACTGTGGCTTCTTTACTCTCCCTGCTTTGAATTCTAGTCAATAACTTCAGTTCTTCATCTTTCCAAAATGCATCAAAATATCTGGCCTGATAATGTACTTCCACCCCACTATCATGTACTAGAATGATTACAGGTAGTCATATACAATTAAATGTGGTGGGGAGCTATGCTCAATTTGCCCTATTGCATCTCATTTCTGTGTATTTCACTGATCTTTATGAAATATAGAGGACAATTTTGATTGTAATATAAACAGATATATTCCTCTTAAAAAAAAAAAAGAAAGAAAAGATAGTTCCTGAGGTGAAATTTATGCAGACTTATCTTCAAGAAAATGTTGCATGACAGCTCTCTCTCTGGCTTTGCCTCTCCTAATTAAGCAATGTGACTGAAATTAGAACCATGGGTGCTGGTTGTTTTGGGAAGTCAAACACCATTCTCTATGCCTGTAATGATTAAAAGGGCATCAGTAATGAGACAAACATTAGAAAAGGCAGAAGAGTAAGCATCATTCACACTAAATGGTTAGTTGTTTATTTTCCTGTTTCTTTCTCTAGTCTAGGTAGGTACTCTATGAAAGCAGTTTGAACATTATGAAACTGACTGACAACACAGTCTTGGATGAAAGAGAAACTGGTTTTCTTTTCCCGGTCTGCCATTTTTGGGGTGCATGTGAGAGTCCTCTTCTGAGAAAGAGAAATAATAATATCATCTGCTTCAAAATCATCCCTTTGAAATGCTGTTTGTAAAGTGCTTTACCTAATGCAATGGACAAACGAATAAAAAAAAATATTATATATTACTTTTGCATCAGATGCAATACTGTAATAAAAACAGAGCAGTTATTTTACAAATAGTTATTGAATTGGAGAAAATCCAACACCCCACTGTTAGATTCTTTGTATCTAATTAGGCAGTAGCTCAAAATCACTGATGAGTGAGGCAAAGAAATGTAGAGCCATGTTACATTGATGGCAATGCCAATATGGCAGTTGAGCTAAACAATTAAACTTGTAAGCATTAATGAGCTCTGTAACTCACTGAAAACTGAAAGATCACATTGACTTCCAGTTCTATACAGACAACATTAATAATGCTTTTATTTTCTCTTCCCTCTGAGATCTTATTTACATGGAAGAAAAATAATTAACAAGATTACTATCACAAGAATGAATGCCTATCTCTGCAAAAACTATGCCAACTCTTCCCCCAAACACCTATTTACAGCTTCATTTTACAATTAGAAAAAAACATGTGCACATATTCTCACAAGTTTGAGACATGCATCCCCTGGTAGCCCTAGGTAAACCCTGTTCATGATTTTTTATCTCCCTTTTACCAAACCTATAGAGTGATGTGTTAATTGAAAGTATCAATATCCAATGAAGACTTTCCAAATATTTATTTCCCTACCTGGGAGTGACAGCTATTAAAAATAGACATACATAAAACTTAATAAAAAAGCCAATAGAATACTTAAAAAATTTTAAAAAGTTTTCATCATTTTAAAAATACATGAGCAATCAAGGGTTATAATAATCTGAGAAAGGAAAACAAATAATTTAGTGTAAATATAAAAATTAGCAAAACATTTAACAAGATAATTCAGAGAGTAAAACATAATAATGTATGCAAAATGTGTTCTAGTGTCCCCAAATTCAATCATATTTTACTTACAAACTTGAGCAGGATGTTAGGGAAAAAATGAATAATTGGAAAAACCGAACAACCAAAAGAGCTCTTAAAATTAGAAAATAATTACAGAAACACATCAGTTGGAAGAACATCTACAATATTGTTCTTAGGCTAGAATAAATCACCAAATAAGTAAAGTATTGAGAAAAAATAGATATAGAGGATGAAATTGAAAAGGTGAAATCAATAGTAAAAAAGAGATTCATAGAATAATACAATTAATTCCAAAAATAGTTACAAGGATATAAATGTGAATGCCAAAATAAGTGAAGGAACAGATAAAAAAAGACAAGATAAGAAAAGGAAACCTGCATGCAATGCATTTAGGTAATATTTGAAAATTCTCACTTTCCCAAAATAGCCTAAAGACTTGAAGAAAGAAATCCAGTTCATCTACAGAGATAAATAAATAATAATTGTGTTATACTTCTCATCAAGAACTTAAAAATGGAGGACTTCCAGTCAAGATGGAGGTGTAGACCGATATGCTGCTTCTCCCTCCAAAACTAAGAAGGAATACAACTACTTCAAAACTAGAAAAAAACAGAAGTTCCAGAAAATCAAAATGCATAGTAGTCCAGCAAACAAAGATATAAAGAATAAATACTCATCCAGACAGGTAGGAGTGGCGGAGCCAGGGCAGAGAGGATGTGGTGTGGTGGCAGCAGCAGCAGCAGCAGTGGCAGCAGCAGGCTGGCAGAAAGTGCAGTCACATGTTTTAAAGTCAGGAGGGAAACCTAGGGAGCA
This sequence comes from Furipterus horrens, assembly GCF_987537825.1. Lineage (NCBI taxonomy): Eukaryota > Metazoa > Chordata > Mammalia > Chiroptera > Furipteridae > Furipterus > Furipterus horrens. The sequence continues at coordinate 19,202,848 of NW_028327175.1, forward strand.
TTCCCAGCTCCTCACCAGACTGTGGAGCTCAGGGTCCCAGCACTGGGAAAAAAATCAAGCCTCATTACTTTTGACTGTGCAAATCAGTGGGGGTTGGGGTGGAGGCAGAATTGCTGGCCTCAGCAAAGTCTGCCTGTTTAAAGGGCCCCCACAGTCCTAGAACATCCACAGACCCATCCACTCTGGGAATGAAAGCCAGGGCAACAGCTAGAGGGGTGCCAGTCCCATACGGAAGTGGGAGAAGTGCCTGAAAAAGGGGAGAGTGCTGGGCAAGCGGTATTGTTCCTTCTCAGATCCTTCCCCCACATACAGAGCCACAATGTGGTGAAACAGGTCACCCTGTACTGAGGAATCCCTAAGGCTCCGCCCCTTACAACGTAACAAGAGCGACAGCTCTACCTGGGATGCAGAGACAAACAAACATGGGAGCCTGTCAGAATGAGGAGACAGAGAAGTATGGCCCAAAAGGGGGAACTAAGTGACAAGGTGATAGCCAACCTAACAGATGAGTAGACAACCTAACAGATGCAGAATTCAAAGCACTGGTGATAAAGATGCTCACAGGCTTGACAGATATGCTTGAGTATGGCAAACTCATAAGAGAAGAAGTGAAAGCTATGCTAAGTGAAACAAAGGAAAATCCACACAAAACCAATGGTGAAGGGAAGGAAACCGGGGTTCAAATCAATGATTTGGAACATAAGGAAGAAAAAAAGTCAACCAGTGCAGAATGAGAAAGCAAGAATTGGAAAAAATGAGGAGAACTTCCCAAATTTTATGAAGGAGATGCATATACAGGTTTGGGAAGCATGGAGGGTCCCAGGTGAGCTGGACCCAGAGAGGACCACATCAGGATACATCATGATTGAGATGCCAAAGGTGAAAGATAAAGAGAGAGTTTTGGGGGCAGCAAGAGAGAGGTGGAGAGTTGTCTAGAGAGGGGTGCCTATAGGACTATTGGCTGATTTCTCAGAGGACACTTTGCAGGCAAGAAGGGACTGGGAAGCAGTATACAATTGATGAAAGGCAACCTGTAACCAGGACTACTCTATCCAGCAAGGCTATCATTTGGAATGGATGGGCAGATGAAGTGCTTTCCAGACAAGATAAAGTTAAAGGAATTCATCATCACCAAGCCATTATTATATGAAATGTCAAAGGGATTAAGAAAAATAAGATCAAAACTATAAACACTAAAATGACAACAAACTCACAACTATAAACACCTGAATTTAAAAAGTAAAAATAAAATCCAACTAAGCAAACCAGAATAGGAACAAAATCATAGGTACGGGGATCATTTGGAGGCTTATCAGCTGGAAGAGGGAGAGGGGATAAATAGAGATATGGTGCAGGGATTAAGAAGCATAATCGATTGGTACAAAACAGAAAGGGGGAAGTTAAGAATAATATAGGAAAGGGTGAAGCCAAAGAACTTATATGCACAACCCATGGTCATGAACTAAGAGGGGTGGGATTGCTGGAGGCAAGGAGCACTAGGCAGAGGGGAGCAAAGGGGAAAAAATTGGAACTATTGTAACAACATAATCAATAAAATATACTTAAAGAAAAGGAAAAAAAAACTTAAAATGAGAAAAAGATGGAGAAAACACTTTGAATTCTAAGGGGAATGATTTACAACATAAAACCATAATTCAATCTCAACTATAAAATAAGGATGAAAATAAAATGAAGATGCATTAACACTTTTAAGGACTACTTTGAGTTTAATCTATGAAAAAGATGGTCAAAAGCAGAAGAGATGCATGGGCAGGATATAGGTCACAAAGACTCATTCCTAGTTTCATCGTGACAGCATACCAAGACAGGAATGAGTCCAAATTTTGTGAAGTACAGATGGACTCCAGAGCAAGAGCTGTCACAAAGAATGGAGTCTGTGAAAAACTTCAATAATGACATAAATTAATTTTCTTAAATTTATTTGAGGGACATTGGTTAATAAAATTATATACATTTCAAGTGCACAACTCTATGATACATCACCTGCATAGTACATCATCCATTTACCAACCAAAGTCAAGTCATCTTTTATCACCATCTATTTGGCCTTTTTTACCCTTTATGACTCCCTGTACCCTCCTTCCCTGTGGTAACCACCATACTGTTGTCTGTGTCTATGAGTTTTTGTTTGTTTGTCTTGTTTGCTCATTTGTTGTTTTCAGTTTTATGTCTCATATGAGTGAAATCATCTGGTTCTTGACTTTTTCTGTCTGACTTAGTTCACTTACCATGATATTCTCAAGTTCATCCATGTTATCTCAAATGGCAGTATTTCATCTTTTCATGTGGCTCAGTAGTATTCCATTGTATATATGTGCCACATCTTCTTTATCCAATCATTGACCAAAGGGTGCTGGTTATTTCCTTGTCTTGGTGACATAAATTCTTTACTACTTTTTGCATTCACTTTCTTTTTGATACAACACTGCTGAGCCCTTCCTACGTAGGAAAGCAACCTTGCCAACCATTTCACTCTGGGCTCAGCTGTGAAAAGTGTTTTGGCCAATGACATCTATGTAAATGTGACACAAGAAGCAGCTTAAAAAATCATATCATCTTTGCTCTCTTCAAGAACTGTTAGTCAATTTTAATACCTGTTGTGTATGTATACTTGTTGTTCCAGAAAAAGAAAAAAGAGAGAACTAAAGTAACAATGACCAACAACTTCCTCATATTAATAATATTCCCCATTTTGCAGACCTTGAAAGCTCAGAGGAAGCCTGGCAGAATTAATACAAACAAGTAAACAAAATGCTAAGGCATATAATTTTCAAACTGCAGAAAAACAAAAACACAGAAAGTCAGGAATGAGGCAGAAAAATAAATGCCTTACTTAAAGGCACAAACACAAGAATTAAAGAAGATTTCTTATCAGAAACTACACAATAATATTGCTAAATGAAACATTTACCATTGGAGGAAAAAAAAAAAACAGTAGATATAACGCTTTATCCAGAAAAAGTATCCTTTAAAAGTGGAGAAATAATGACTTATTAGAGAGCTAAAACCAGATTTTTAGAAAGCTCAAAATAACTAAAATTTATTAAAGTAAATATTATTGTTCAATGTTTCAAAAGAACTTTTTTTAATGAAGAAATTAATGCAAGTACCCTGGACATACACAAACACACAAGCCATCTAGAGTGATTTGCTTAAAACAAGAAAAATGAACATTGTTTTCCAGCCATACTTATTTAAACAGGTCAATATTTGTAGAGCAAACAACTGTGCCTTTATTTTACAAACATTTATCAGCATTTCCTCAATCAATGCTGTAGGCTTTACTAATAAACTACAGGTCTCATAATTGTAGGTCAATATTTCACACTTCTATACATCTTGAATTTTGTCAAAGCCCTTATTTAACAGCAGGAAATTGTTTTACTTTGACAGCATCATTTAAGCGTACTCTCCATTTACATGTGTAATGTTATTCTTACAAGAAAATTAGTTTTTGAAGTTGGAATGAGATGACTATTATGTTTTTGTTAAATTCCTTTTACAGAACATAAATATCTAAAGCAGTCCTGTAAATAATTTCAAAGTAATAGAAAAATGATCCTATACAAATATTTTCATGATAAATAGGTTATCATCTATTTAATATTTACTAAACTATATATTAGTCTTCTAAACACTAGTTATTCTGTATGCAAAAGTTATAATTAGACTTTATTTTGTCATTTTATCTTTAAATCTGTCTTTTCCGCTTCTATCCTATTGTTTAAGAAAAACATATTACACAGTTATTTTTCAAGAGAGAAGGCTTAGTCTTCTCCTTAAAATTTATCCATGTTGTCTCCATTGATAAAATACATAACAAGTTACAGTTTTTCAGTTGAATTACATAAAATCCAACAGCCTCAGTGTGTATAAACTTTTGTGATTTTGCTTCTCCTTTCTCCCTAGACTAATGTGTTATTACCAACTGAAGCCCTGTTTTCCAAACACGGGTGTGGTACTGTCTTCTCCAGCATTTATTCTGTCCCACCATCATCATGAATTATGACTTTTTTCTCCTCAAAGTTCTCTCTCCCTACTCCAAGTCTTTGGTTATACTGCAGATACAAAATTATTTGCCTTGCTCCTTAACTTTTATAATAGCCAAACTAATCAAACTAAGTCTATTAAATTCTTTTCTCTGGGGAGAAGATGATAGAGATAGATAGACATATAGATATAGATGACAGAAAGATATAGATACAGGTATAGATATAAGGATATACACAAACATACAAACAATTATATAAATACATATATACACAAATAATATGCACACAGACATTGAAACAAAGGGAAAAGAATAATCCCGCTTTCATAGCTAGAAATGTATACAATCTGAAGCCTAAAACTTATACAATATTGAGGGCCCAATTTAAGAAAATAACACAATTTTAGTAACAAGAACCTGTAGGGTCTTATGTCCATTAGGACCACTGAAAGGTGAGCTTCATCATCTGAACTTTAGAGGTGGTAAACTAAGTCATTCTTAGCCCAAAGTCCTAAAAGTCCAAGATAGTGAAAATGAAAACTTAGTAAAATAAGTTACCTCAACTGCAAAATTAATACCAAATTATGAATGCCTTTCCATCACATAGGCATAAAGTAAATTTATATGTATGCAATAAATTTAATCCAGTCACCAAAAATTATGTTTATAATTATTTGATAGATTTAAGTCAGTATAAAAATATATTTGATAGTATTTGGTCAAAAATTTTAACTTATTTTACAGAAGTATTTTGTAAATTAATGTACAAATAATTAAAATACATCCTTTATAAAAGTAGTGTTAAGCATTTAATATCCATTAATAATATTCAGCAGTTTAAGGCCAACTTAATTATCATCGTATTTAATTTTTATATTAAACCCATTTGATATTTGACTTATCCAAGTTCAAACAGCTAATGACTGTGAGAATGTACAGAAGGTATGCTTTCTGATTCTTTATCCATGGATACTTTCTGAGAAATGCATTGTTAGGCAATTTTGTCATTGTGTGTATTTATACAGACCTAAATGGTATAGCCTAAAACTTTAATTGTATATGCTATACTTTTAAACACCCAGCAGCTCAGAACCCAAACTCAAAGAGGGCAGAGATTTTGGAATGACCAGACTGGGAATTTAAATTAACTATTATTTTTATGCTAAGGTCTCCAATAATGGAAAAGTGGAAAACATGCAGGAACTGAGGAGCTAAAGGAAGAAGAAAGATGGAAACTCTAAGAAATAATTTTTAAATGCTAGAAATCAAAAACATAACAAATAAAGAATGCTCTTTGGGCTCATCCATAGACTGGCTGAGAAAAGACTCAGCGAGATAGATGATATGTCAAAAGAAACTTCGTAAACTGAAAAGAAAGAGAAAATGAATGATAAGAATCAAAGATTATATCCAAAAACCATGGGAGAGTTAGAAGCAGTGTAACACATGAGTAATGGAATTATAAACAAAAGAGAGAAAGGACTAAAATAAATATTTGAATTATTAATGGGTAATAATTTTCCAAAATTAATGAGGCAACAGACCACAGGTTCAGGAAGAAACACAGAGACTACCAAGTGGATCACATAGCAACAAATCTGTACCATTGCATGCCATGCTTGAATTTAAAAAAAGAAAGAAAGAAAAAAAAAAAAAAGACGAAGAGAAAATCTTGAAAAAAGGCAGAGCAGAAAAATACATAACTTACATACAGATGAAAAAATGTATTGTTGCTTGAGAAATTACAGTGGGATGCTTATTTTTTTTTTTAGCTTCTTTTTTATTTCTATTTTTTATTGTTTTTCTATTACAGTTGTCCCATTTTCCCCCATTGCTCTTGATTTACATAAAGACAGGAAAAGTGGTAGAGAAGGAATTTTAAAAGGATAAAATATTTTATTTTTCTTAGTGTTAATTTGGTCAAAAATAACAAAGAATGCATTTGGTGGTTATAGGTTATAAATGAATGACATCAATGTGATAAGGGACTGGAGAGAGAAATTGGTAATATTTTGTTACACGGTACATACACTGCGTTTGAGTGCCAGATTATAATTTGAAAGCAAATTTAAATTAGTTATAAATGCATATTGCAAACTACAGGGAAACCAGAATTTTTTTTTAAGTGAAAAAAAAAAAATGGAAGGAATTCTACAATCTCTAAAGTTTAGAGAAGTCAGACATGGATTCTCCACTAAGACTCAAAAAGGAACTGCCAAAATAGTTGCTTTAGCCTATTAGGACATGTGTTGTAATTTTCAATTTCACCTAAAGAACTTTAAGATGAACTCTGACTGGTGTGACTCAGTTGGTGGGGCATCTGCCCACAAAGCCAGTGGTCACTAAGTCAAATCCTTGCTCAGGGCACATGTCTGGGTTGCAGGTTTGGTTCCCAGTCAGGAAATGCAAGAGAGGTAACCAATTGATGTTTCTCTCTCACAAAGATGTTTCTCTCCCTCTTTTCCCCTCTCTCTGAAAATAAATTTAAAAAATATTAAAAAAAAAGAGCTATAAGAAAATATTTTGTTGTTTAAGCCACTAATTAGGGTTAACTTGTGTAACAATAAAAAACTAACACATGACCATGGAAAATTACTTAGCACCTTACATTTTATAAAGTCTTCTTCTGTTGCAAAATGGGTGAGTAAACTCCAGATTCATATTTGGTCTTTTATAATTTGGAACTCTTAAAACAGGTTTTTATATGTGCATAAATAGATATTTCATACATATATATTCTTGATCTATCAATTTAGAATTATATAGAATCTATACATGTAATCATATAAATAAAATTAGAAAACAATAACAAAAAGTTGTTATTTTCTTATAAATAGGAGCATTGATAAGTAGAAAAGAGTTAAGTCTGAAAAAATATCAGAAGCTGTTATATTTAAGAAAATAGAGCAAAATAAAAAAATAATTATACAAAATTATAATTAAAATATATACAATTATCCAGGAAATATAATTATTAATCATTTTACTAAATCATATATAAATTATTGTGAAGCAGGGTAACATTATTTCGTCAACTTTTAAAAATAAATTTAAAAAAATACTAAACTGAAGCCAAATGATTATGTGGTAGAAAAAAGGAAGTTGTCAAAGGACTTTGTCCACAGATATTGATATCTCAAGCACAAAACAATAATTTTGAGTCTATTTAAATAATGGGTAAATGCGTATTAGAGGTGATTCCATACCTTCGGTGGTCATGCTCTTACTGATCTGCATGGGCCACTCTGGGAACCACAGCTACCTAACCAGCACTGAGATATTCAGAATTGCTCTGCATCTTCATATTATCACATCACAGATTATCAAGTTACTATTTCTTTAGGGTGGCAAAAACTAAAAAGTAACTATTATTTTCCCAATTTCCCAGAAAGTAAAGTGACTTCAGGCTATTAATTTGCCCAAGTCCCATAGCTGAAAACAAGCAAATGCAGGGTTCAAAATGCGTATGCGTGTGTGTGTGTGTGTGTGTGTGTGTGTGTGTCTGTGTGTGTGTGCGTGTGTGTGTGTGTGTGTGTGTGTTTCAAGGACAAAGTCTTGGCTTCCTTTGTTGTTTGTGCTATTTTAAAGAAGGTCAGTTACTTTATTTAAACAAGTTGTAGAACAGCAGTTGGTTCTCTCCCACCACTCACATTATCCCAACATAACAAATTAGTTTGCTGGAAAACTCTAAAGGCTTGATTTGCTTTTTCAAAAAAAAAAAAAGGGATTTCATAAAAGTAAGTGCATGGCATCTGTCAGGAATTAGGAGGCCTACCAGAACACTTAATTGATTTGCAAAATAAATAGATAAATACATAAGAAAGGAAGAAAGGAAGAAAGGAAGAAAGAAAGAAAGAAAGAAAGAAAGAAAGAAAGAAAGAAAGAAAGAAAGAAAGAAAGAAAGAAAGAATGGAAGGAAGAAAGAAAGAAAGTCAGCTATTTATTTTCCTGAAGTAATTAAAGTATCATGTATACATCAAAAGACAATGGGGAAGGAGAATATAAGGAGAAAAATAGACTTGTAAAAATGAATTTTACTTTTACTTTTTAAACTTTAATTACTTTTGGGATGTTAAGAGTCTATGATTGTGGATATCAAATAAAAGATGGTATATTTTTTTAAGGGCTGTAAGAGGGGTTTATCACTTAACTTTCAATGTAAGTAATTATAGCCTCATGGAATTTACAATTATTTGTACTTCATTTCATTTTATTACTATAAGAGAGAGGAGAAGGGAAGGAGAGAAACATTGAAGTGAGAGAGAAACATCAACTGGTTGCCTCTCTTACGCTCCCCACCCAGGGACCAAACTTGCAATCCAGGCCTGTGCCCTGAACAGGAAGGGAATCCAACCAGTGACATTAGTTTTGTGGGATAATGCTCATATCAGTCACATTGGTCAAAACAAATTATTTTTCTTTACCTTGGACAGAAAAGCCCTAACAAGTTGAATGTACACCCTCAATATTTACATATTAAAATTGTTTTTAAAGTGTTATAACTCAGTTTATCCACATTTCTCTCCTGTTAACTCCTTATTCTATTTGTGTTCCACTTACTAACTGTAGAATATGAATACTTTTTCCACCAAAATTATTACTATTAGTCCTGGGGGTAACTTATTCTTTTCATTTCTTCAGACACACAGCTCAATCAAGACACTCCAAAAATCATGGTGTCCTGACTTCATGTTTACTTAATTATTCGAGGCTTTAAATTTTTTTTTTTCATGCTTCGTTTGGTGTTTATGGAGTTTGTTCCATAACTGAAGGCATTTCTTGTGTTTTAAATCTGTTACATTCCATGAGGCAGTGTCATTTAAATGTCATTTCCTTTTGTTGTTGATTATATTTCCTTTGAAATGACTTTTTTATGATAAGATTCTCATATAAAAGTGATATTGCTTTGTTTTGTTGATAATTTGCAAGAAAAACTCTATGAAACATTGGTGTTAATTGGGTAACTCTAGTGATTATAACTATTTTACTCTCATTCCTGTAGTTTATTATATAGCAAGTACTATATCCTTTTATGGAATATGGCAATATTTGTCTTAAAATGAAAAATGCAAATATAAACAGGTTTATAAAGTCATGTGGTAATACTTAAATCAATGTGATCAATATGTGCACTTAATCTCGAAGAATGATTAAAAACTTCACGTGGACGGTGAACCCTGCCAAAGATGATAATATTCATTTGGCAACTAAAAATGAGTTACTCTTTGGGTACTTCTAAAATGGCTGAGTTTATAATTTTTTAACTTCATGACCCAGTTTACATACATCATTGAAATGTAACCTCAGGCCATTTAGTCAAGACTTTTCCTTTTGATAACTGTTTGTTAACATTTTGCTCTGCCCAGTACTTTCAGTCACATTGGAGTTGATATGTGTTTTGCTCAGACTTGCTACAGTTGTTAACTGTGTGCATTAGTCAGTTTGAATTAAAATTCATTTAAGAAAATTGTTTGACTCTAGAGTAGACTTTCTGAGAACAAATATGTAAGCAGATATGTATGGAACATTTTAAGCCACTACATTAATTTCTTATAAAATTTTCTATGTGAAGTTTGTGATTTCAACTTATTTTAATATTTTTTGTTAAATGCCATATGTTCATGATCTCCAACATCAGCATAGTAATACCATTTATCACTGCCCCTGAAACATAAGATGTAAGAACTAAACAATTCTCAAAAATTTTGAGTGAGTTCCTTGAATATTCATAAGAAATTGTGCTTTCTGATTCCAGAAAGTGTGCTTCTATTTTTTCTATAATACCACATTGTTATGTGGCTGACTACTATTATTTTACTTCAGATTTATGACTTACTACTTGACTGTGTATGACAACTATCAGGGATAGTTAGTTACTGTTGTGTATTGAAAATAAAATGGCAATTGAAATCAGATAAACCTAAGATAATAATTTAGTTCTAGTAAGGTATGGTTGAGTAAATCTCAATCAACTTCTGAAATATGTATAGTAAGAAACAAAATTAGAATTCATGGGACTCTATTTTCTAATTATATTGCAATGGTATTTTATGGCAATTTGGGTTATGAATCTAAACATATATGGTATGAGGCTTTAAATAGTTTCAAATTACAAGTAAAATATAAAATAACTGAGACCTTCTTAAATTAAAAAAAAGTCAATAATTGTATAATTTCAAATTTGAGGAAAAAGTAAAATGTAAGAAGTGTTTATTACAACATTAAGTAAACCAAAATATTACCTTCCATTCTTTAGTCTAGAATTACAGTAATGCTTGCGTTCCATGTTTTTTTGAAAATTCATTCTCTAATAATCTTGTGAACTACACTAGGAGAGAATTAGGTCATAAAAACTGCCATTTTCCCCACATAAATCCAAATTAGTTTCAGAGCAGGTGATGAACAGACATAAAGTATAAAGTCCTTCTCCATCAGAAAATGTCTCTAGACAGTCAAACATAATGAGAAATCATGTAAGTACAGCAATTAAGTCAACTGAATGGTTTTAATACTTAGTGATTGGTTTTATTTCTAATTGAAGCCAAGGCACTTATTGCCACCACCTATGCTTCTGGATGACTTTTGACAGGAAGATTGTACAGTATTCTTTTTTTGACAAAATTTGTAGAACATCGTCTATATTTGTTAGATACAAAAACAAAACGTACAATTTTGTTGTCCCTTTGTAAAGGTAAAGTACTTTTCTTTCCATGACAACTCAATGAGATCATTATCATTATAAGCACCATCATCGCTGTTGTTGTCATCATCATCCTCACCATCATCACATCATCCCACTATTGCATTAAAAATTTTTGGTCCAGAAAGTCACATCGTTGTTTACAGTCAAATATTTTAACTCTCTTTTCATTACGACAAATGCTTATCTCTATCTAAAATGAATATTTATGGGAAAGTTTGTTTCTTCACTGAGGGTGGCAAAGTGGCCCAAACTTAAGAGCATTGTGTTTTGTGCTGTCTACAGAGTTCTCCCTGGCTTCCTGAAGAAGCTCCTTTGATTTACCTGAAGTGACAGTTCGTGTTGGTATCTTCATTATTGCTGTTACAATATCATTTGACTCTTACGATGTTAGCCATTTAGTGTTACCCAGTGACTCGCAACTTTCAGCTATCATCTACGTTTGTTGTTTGAGAACACTTGGGAATATCTTGAATTTTACTATATAGTTGCTACAAGAGATCTCTTATCTCTTTCTATATAACATAGGCTATTCACTCCTTTCACAAGTATTTATGGAATGCCTTCCATGGGCTAAGATTTTGCTACAGATATTTTGCCAGTATAAATTAATACTATCCAATAATCTCTTTCTCTGAAACTCATGCCCTAAATTTGCCTGGGGTAGCATTCATGTTCGAGTTATGCTTACAAAAAGTATTTTTCATCCCACAAATATTTTGTGGTCCTTTGGGGCTGGAAATAGAACCCTGAAATAATAAAGAGATTACTTTTGTTGCCATAAAGTTAATTCCAGTTTTGTTTTGTTTTTTAAAATGGAGGGTCTATGGCAAACAACTAACAAACATATAGTAAAAAATAATTTAATTATAAATATTATGTTGAAGATAGTGAATTAGATAATTAGTAAAATAGAGAATAACTGTAAACATATTGACAGGACATTTTACTGGGTAAGACCTTATTCAGAAAGTAATCCTTTAGCAAAAACCTTATTTATGAGAAAGAGATATTCATAAAAATACATTTGGTGGTATACTGGAGCCAAAAGCATAGCAGAGAGACAGTGTGGCTTGAGCATACTGAAGTGTAGAAAATGTGGTATAAGAAAAACTGCAACACAATTTGAAAAGACCCTGCTGGCTATGTAATGAAGAATGGATTACAGGAAAGCTGGAGTGAAAGCATGGAGGCCAGTGAAAAGGCTGTTCTACTGGTCTAGGAGATGTTGTTACTGGGGCAAATATGGGAGAGGTGAAAATGAAGTAAAAAATATCATGATGATTTTGGAAGTGTAGTCAGGACCTGTCAGTAGTATGAGTTGTTGGAGAAAGAAAGCAAATAAAGATATGTCTTTTTTATTTTTTGCTTATGGAACTGTGTGTGTGTGTGTGTGTGTGTGCATGTGTGTGTGAGGTGTGTGTGAGTGTGTGTGTGTGTGTGAGAGAGAGAGAGAGATGATATCTTGAAATAGGAATAAAACATTTTAGGAATAAAGTCAGTGGGTCAGTTTTAAACATATTTACTTTGAAATTCCTCTTAGACTTCTGTGAAAAGATATATAGATGTATATGATGTCTGCCTTTCAGGAAAGAATACTACAGTGAAATGTAAATTTCACCATCACTCACACAGAGACGGTCACAGTGGGACTGGAAGAGATCAAACCTCAAGAGAGAATTTAGATGAGAGAAGGAACAAAAGAAATTTCTTCTTGAGAAGTAGTTGAGAAATCTAAAAGTGAGATTTTAAATAAAGGAAGAGATGCCTACTTATAATCTTAAAATGGTTTCTTCATTAACTACAGGGTAAATTTCAAATATCTAAGTTTGAAACACAATATCCATGACAATAGGACACAACTGATCTTTCAGTGCACTACTTATGATATTCTCTTTTATCCCAGCCTACCTTCCATCCACGATACCATATTTCTTGAAATTTTCCCCTCAATAAACCTCCACTTGGCCCTGACTTATCGATATCCTGTTCAAATTCAAGTTTTCAACAAATTTTCAGACAATTACCAGTTATATTTTTATATTTTTGTTTTTGATGAATAGATAATTTACAAACTACACTTATGCTTATTTTTATTCATTTCCCTAATTGATTGTTACTATCTAAATTGAAGTAATTCAATCTTAATTTTTACTGATCTGCAAAACTCAGATTAGTACTGGCATAATACAGGTACCTTGTGTGAGAAGTTATTGAACAGATACTAACATTTTAAGTGGTTCATGTTCTTTATGTTTAATCATTAGTATTGAGTATATGTTATTAGAAAACAAAAATTGTATCTTATGTTAAAACTTGAGCTGTTACAATGATGTGGCTTTGTTTTCTCATTCTAATGCATTGCATCACATATAATGTGATCCAACTGAAATTATTAAGCCTTGGTTATTTAAAAAATATAGTACAGTTCTGTGCAAGCAAACCTTCTATTGAACACAATTCAGTTTAAATCTAAATTGAACTCATGTTTCCAAGGCAATAAGAATAAAAATAAAACTCACTATATGCTGAGCAGATAAAATATAGTAATCCTTGGGAAGAATGATCTGAGTTAGTAAATATTTCAAGTCATATAATACTTTATAGCATATAATTGTATCATCTTCTGGTATATATTTTCATTGAGCTCAACTACTTATAAATATTTGATGAGCAGATAAAAATTATCATACTAGTTTTTAAAAAATGTGGGTTCCCTGTGTGTTTTAGTGTTTTTAAAATTATGTTTTTTTTACATAATGTAAAAAGTATTTTTGATAAAAAACATTTGATATGATTCAGCATTATAGTAAGGTTAAGTTGAGGAAAGAATTAGAATATCATAATAGTTCAGCAAGTAATTTTAAAATCTACATTATGTGAATTATGATTAATGTTATTCAACTAAATGGCACTATAAATAACCAGAAAGGGGCTACACATCTCTTAAAATAGTTTTGTTTTCTTACTTGCATTCAAATCTGTCAAAGAAATATATCAGTCACTGAAATGTCTACCCCTTCTAAGGGATTAATATTTTCCCATATTAATGGAGAAATATGGAAATAAACACTAAATAATCATAATGGCAGTGATGATTGTGATCATGATGACAAACATGACAGGGACAAGACGACAATAAAGATGATGATAAGAAACAACTCTTTAGTATGAGTCTACCAGAACCTGGTACCAGAACGAGAAAAAACTCTTTAAATGGGTCTAGCAGAACCTGGATATATATATAAACATATATATATATATATATATATATATATATATATATATATATATATACACACACACACACACACACACACACATACACCTACACACCAGACAACTTAATATAGTCAATAATGAAAATAAAGCATGTTGATTATGGGAAAACTCAATGAATCACTCTTACAATTCTGTGAAAAAATTACCTGATAATATATTTAGCAAACCATTGAAAAAAAATCAACAAGGAAGAAGCTTGGCCTCTAAGAACAAAGGAACTAACAATACTGTGCAATGAAAAGAAATTATAGGATGAAATTTGGTGTTGAAAACATGGAGAAGTGCTTTAAGGTTTCATGATTACAGATAACTGAAGTGAAATTAGAAAGAGGTATGACAGACAATGAACTTAGAGAAGTTACCAATTTCAGTGAGAAGGAATGCTTGAGGTGGGATGAGGTAAAGGATGTCACATGGTCAAAAGTCCTTTACTTTAACTCCTCTTGAATCTTGAATACTTAGGGTGGGTGCTTCTTCTTGAAAAAGACAGCTTCAAGAACGTGTGCAGGAACAAACAAAATAGAAACAGACCCAGATACGGAGAACAGACTGGGGATGAGGAGGTGTGGGGTCTGGAGGTAAAAAAGGTGAGAGGATTAAGACATACAAATTGGTAGTTACAAAATAGTCACAGAGATGTAAATTATAGCATTGGAGATATAAAAACATTGTAATAACTACATGTGGGGTGACATGAGTACTTGAAATATCGAGGAGATCACTCTGTAAAGTACATAGCTCTCTAACCACCAAGCTGTACATCTGAAACTAATAAAGAATGATATTGAATGTAAACAGTGATTTAAAAAATATTAAATTTAAAATTAACAACAACAAAAAAAAAAGACAAAGAAAAAGAAAAGAAAGAAAAGCATCCACACAAAGTGCAGTGTTATCAACCAAAAACATTTACTTTTCCTTACAAGCCTAGAGACATCTGGGTAATTTTTCTGGAAATGAGTAGGTTTTCTAGGACTGATGTTGGTCAAGTAGTTAACTTTGCTGCTCCTGAATGGGCTTGCTCAGATATTCCAGATGTCAGCTGGGACAACTGGGCACTTCCCAGAAGGTCCCTCATGTCCAACATACATGCCCAGACTTATTACCATGAACTCATTTTCCAGTAGAAAGAACAGGAGTGCACAAGGACTTGAGATCTAGACTCCAGAATGGCATACCATACATGTCACCACATTCTACTGGCCATAGAAAATAATAAGGTTAGGCCGTATTTAAGACTTTGTCAATATAGGCCATCACCTGATGAGGGGAGGTACAAAGTAACATTAAAAAGACACTGGTACAGGTTGTGGTGATAAATAAAGAACAGTTCCTACATCTACCAGAAAAAAAAAACTTCGTAAATTAAAAAATACCTAAATATCCATTGAGAGCAATATAGAAACACATTTACTTATAGATGTAGGTATGTGCTTATTGGTATATTATTTAATATTTTGACAATAAAACTGGGTAAAGCTATGGTTAATGAAAGTGTGCTAAATGTCCTTTCTTTCAAAAAAGTCAATATACAGGGGTGGGTAAAAGTAAATTTACAATTATAATACAAATAATACAGTATTCAATACAGAATTGTGCCTAGAGGGTGGCGGCAGGCAGCAGGACCCCAAATTGCTTTTCGGTAGCATAACTACTATTGAATCAAGATTAAAGCATTTCCATCTCCCTAAAAATTATCCTGTGTCTTGTTGTATCATCCTTTCCTCTAGCCCCATAGCCCAAGGCAACCAGTGATCTACTTTCTGTCTCTATAATTTTGCATTTTCTAGAACTTCATGTAGACTTTTATGCTTTGCTTCTTTCACTTAGCGTAATGCTTTTTGAGATTCATTTGTGTTGTTTTGTGTATCAGTATTTTGATCTTTTTTATTGCTGTGGATGTCTGTGACGCGATATTCTAGCGTCCGCATCGTTTAGAGCTGCGACTCAGAACATGGCGCGTTCCTAGAAGCCTCTTTCGGCATCAGTGGGCGGCGGCGCGTGGACTTGCAAGCGTGGGGCGCGGGACCAACCGACGCCACTTCGTGTTGGACAGTGGAAGCTGGAGAGCCGGGCTATTCGGACTGAGCCAATTGGTTTCCATGGATCTCAATAGTGCCAGCACTGTTGTTCTTCAAGTCTTAACTCAGGCCACCAGTCAGGATACTGCTGTGTTAAAGCCAGCTGAGGAGCAGTTGAAACAGTGGGAAACACAGCCAGGTTTTTATTCAGTGTTGCTGGTAAGTTGCTTAAAAATAGTTATTATTTTTAATAAAATGAGACACTATTCTATTGTTTTAAAAACCTACTTGTGTTGGTGGTTTACTTAGTGAAACTGATCCAAATGTTTGGCTGCCATTGCACTGCCATTTACTAATTTGAGGCATGGCACTTGGAGGACATTTAAGAGATGTTTATTGTTGGGTGAGTATACCCAAGCAGGGTATTGGTAGTATCTGCTTAGAAGGTTACACTGCCAGTTTTCTATTTTAGCCTGTAAATGCTGCCCTCAAGACTGTAAAGGAGGAAAGAGGAAGGACATCTCTAAAATCAGAGAAGGAAAACTCTGACCCCAAAAAACCTCCGCTGCCTTGCGGCATACCTCTTCAGGGGAAAGGCTAAGGGAGTAAACCCCGACAGAAAATCCGGAGCCGGAGTCCCTAAGGCGGTTTGACATTGTAGTCAACACCGGCAACTCCTGCGGCGCACCTGAAGCCAAGCTGTATTGACTTTGTCTTTCCCTTGGACCCTTCAGCTGCGAAGAGAGGGGGGGTCTGCTGCATGGGCAACAGCAGACCCTCTATATCACCCTGCCCAGGCTCTGTAGCTTCAGTTTCACTTGAGAGGACACTCCAGCGTCATCGCAAGATGCCGACTCAACACGGGAGGAGACAGATACCGGTTATAAGCTCATCCGATTGGTGAAGGAAACGAGCGCCAGGGGTCTCCTCTGACGGTGGGAGAGGTCATCGCACCTCACTGGACAGCTACCGTCTCGCCATGGCTCGCCTGCCCCACTGGGTGCGTGGGGATCAGAGAGGCGCCTCTCGAAAAGTGGGCCACAAAACACCCGCACCAGTTAATTCCAAGCAAACAACAAGAAAGAAGCCTCCGGCTCTTCGCCTCGCTAGCTGGAACATCAGGACCATGTGCCCCGGACTTACTGCAGACCTTCCGTGGATCAAGGGTGCCAGGAAAACCGCTGTCATCGATAGGGAACTGGCACGACTAAACATCGACATTGCGGCTCTACAGGAGACCCGGTTGGCCGACAACGGAACTATCAGAGAAACCAACTACACCTTCTACTGGCAAGGGAAGTCTCCGGACCAACCAAGACAGCATGGTGTTGGGTTCGCTGTGAAGAACACGCTTGTTAACTCCATAGAGCCACCCACAGGAGGCACAGAGAGATTACTTACCCTCCGATTGTCAACAACTTTCGGCCCAGTCAGCATTCTTAGCGCGTATGCCCCAACCCTCTGCGCCACCACCGAAGAGAAAGAACAGTTCTACCATGCACTGGACGAAGCGTTATCCAAGATCCCCAGAAGTAACGCTCTCTATCTCCTTGGAGACTTCAACGCAAGAGTAGGAGCCGACCACATGGCCTGGCCCACCTGCCTTGGAAACTTTGGGAGAGGAAAGATCAATGAGAATGGTCAGCGACTGCTTGAGCTTTTGTGTCACCACGGCCTGTGCGTGACAAACACATTCTTCAAGTGCAAAGAGATCCACCAGGTGTCATGGAGGCACCCCCGCTCCCGTCATTGGCACCAGCTTGACCTCGTCATCACCAGAAGAACGGATATTGGCAGCACCCTCCTCACCCGCAGCTACCACAGTGCAGACTGCGACACGGACCATGACCTCGTGGTAAGCAAGGTGCGCATAATGCCGAAGAGGTTGCACCACTCCAAGATGAAGGGTCGCCCACGCATCAACACCAGTTGTGCCAGCAACCCAGTTAAGACCCAGCAATTCATCAACAAGATGGAAGATGCACTCGGCGAGGGAGTGGCGGCAGATGACATTATCGAATCCAATTGGCCACGTCTCCGCGACGCCATATACAACTCCGCCATTATTGCTTACGGGAAGAAAGAGCGGAAGAACGCTGACTGGTACGAGGCTCACTGGGAAGAAATGGAACCCGTGATCGAGGCTAAGAGGAAGGCCCTACTGGCTTACAAGGTCACGCCCACTCCCAGTACACTTCAAGCTCTACGGGCTGCCAGGAACAAAGTCCAGAAGACCGCCCGCCACTGTGCCAACACCTATTGGCTAAACCTGTGCAGAAGCATTCAGGAAGCTGCCGATATAGGCAACGCACGAGGAATGTATGAGGGTATCAAGAAGGCAACAGGCCCAATCCCCTCCAAGATCGCCCCCCTTAAGTCCAAGACAGGTGAGGTCATCACTGACCAGGAACAGCAAATGCGGCGGTGGACCGAGCACTACCTCGAGCTGTACACAACGAAGAACACCGTAACAGACACTGCTCTTAAAGCCATCCCAGACCTACCAGTCATGGAGGAGCTAGACACCCCACCTACTGCGGCAGAGCTCGGCAAAGCCATCGACCGCCTCGCTTGCGGGAAAGCACCAGGAAGCGACGGAATCCCTCCAGAAATCCTAAAGAGCGGGAAACCAGTCCTGCTACAGCCGCTCCACCATCTACTCTGTCTCTGCTGGAAAGAGGGTTACATCCCCCAGGATATGAGAGACGCCAACATTATCACCATGTACAAGAACAAAGGAGACCGCAGCGACTGCAACAACTACCGGGGCATCTCTCTCCTCAGCGTCGTCGGCAAAGTATTCGCCCGGGTCGCTCTTGCCCGCCTGCAGACCCTTGCTTCCCGCGTCTACCCAGAGTCCCAGTGTGGCTTCAGAGCTGGCCGATCAACAGTGGACATGATCTTCTCCCTACGCCAGCTGCAGGAGAAGTGTCACGAGCAGCATAAACCACTCTACCTCGCCTTTATTGACCTCACGAAGGCGTTTGATCTGGTCAGTCGAAGCGGACTCTTCAGCTTGCTACGGAAGATTGGCTGTCCACCACATCTGCTTGCTGTGGTCATGTCCTTTCACGACAACATGCACAGCACGGTGTCCTACAACGGCGCAACCTCTGAGGCCTTCCCAGTCAGCAGCGGAGTAAAGCAGGGCTGCGTCCTCGCGCTTACGCTGTTCGGAATCTTCTTCTCCATGCTCCTCCAATACGCCTTTAAGGACTGCAGCGAGGGTGTCTTCATTCACACCAGATCCGATGGCAAGCTCTACAACCTGGCCCGTCTATGAGCCAAGACCAAAGTCAAAGAGGTGCTCATCCGTGAGATGCTCTTCGCCGACGACGCAGCTTTGACATCACACTCCGAAGAGGGACTCCAGCAGCTAGTCACTTGCCTTTTCCACGCATGCAAGGAGTTCGGACTAGCCATCAGCCTGACGAAGACGAACGTTATGGCTCAAGGCACGGGGACTCCCCCATGCATCACCATCGACGGATACACCCTGGAGGTTGTCAACGACTTCACTTACCTCGGGTCCACCATCTCAAGCTCTCTGTCAGTCGACTTGGAGGTCAACCGGAGAATCGCCAGGGCAGCCACAGTTATGGCCAGACTGAACCGGCGAGCGTGGAACAATTCCAGCCTCACTGAGAAAACCAGACTGCGCATCTACCAAGCCTGCGTACTCAGCACTCTCCTCTATGGCAGCGAGACGTGGACCACCTACGCAAGGCACGAAAGGAAACTCAACAGCTTCCACATGAGGTGCCTGCGACGCGTCCTGCATGTCACCTGGCAGGATAAGGTCCCCAACACCGAGGTGCTGAAGCGAGCCAATATGAGCAGTTTGCATGCAGTTCTTAGCGAGAGACGCCTCAGGTGGCTCGGCCATGTCAAAAGAATGGATGCAGGCCGTATCCCCAAAGACCTCCTCTACGGCGAGCTAGCAGAAGGCCAGAGGATGACAGGGCGCCCAAAACTGCGGTTCAAAGACATCTGCAAAAAGGACATGACACAATGCTCCATCAATCTCAACACATGGGAAGTTCAAGCAGACGACCGCCTAGCCTGGAGGCTCGCGGTCAGGCAAGGTACGTCACGCGCGGAGGCTGCGCGCAACGAGGAGGTGGTCCAGAAAAGATCGAGGCGGAAGCAGCGTCAACAGCAGCAACAACAGCCATCTGCCTTCACCTGTACCAAGTGCGGCAGGGATTGTCACTCCCGAATCGGACTGCACAGCCACTCTCGGCGGTGCAGATGGACTCTCGGGAAGCTACGCCATCGTCTCTCGAGACGGACGGCTGCCGACGATGACGACAGTATTCAATAAATAATATAAGAATAAATTGTGAACCTATTTGCCTTCTACTGTTGCCTACCCCTGTATTTTATACACATTTCACATGTTAAGAAATTGGGTTTTAAAGAGATTATTCAGAAGTATATAGATAAGTATATAATACATTTAAAAATGGACAAAATGGTTGAAGTTGAAGGGCTGGGAAGTAAGAAGCTTAGTTTTTGTATATGATACAGTACTGTATTCTTTGAACAAAATTTTTCTTGTGTACATACATATCTATGCATTTAAAATAATGACTTTTGCAAAATAAACATTTTTAAGAACAGAAATAGTGGGTGTACACCACTTGTTTGAAAATGGGAATTTCTGTCTTTATGGTAGGAAAAAATACAACTGTGACTTTAGAAGAAGTAGAGTCCAGCCCTTCTTCCAGTTGAGATTCTTTTTTCACCTCCTAAAATGGCATATTCATGAGATTGCACATGTATTGTCTGTTTCTACCCATTATATTTCACTTAGACTGTGCTACAAGACACTGGGCATTTTATAGATATTCATAAGGGACATGTTGTATAATTTTCTTTCTCATTGCTTTTGGCATTCTATTCATCTATTCCTAGTGTGGAACAAAAGCGAGATGAACACTCTGTTCCCTATTTTCGTGGATTCCTACAGTATTCAAAGGAGAATAAAGCAGATAGCAATTGGGATTGAGTATATTAGACTCTGAAATGTAAAATACTTTCTCTACATTCTCACTTTAAGTTTTATCATTTTGGAACACACCATTGTGACTTTCTTATCTGACTGGAATTCCTGATGTATACATAGTAGGTTTGATTTAAAAAGGTCTTGGAAGCATGCCTTCCTTACACATTTTCAAATTTAGTTTCTCAGATCTTTGTAGGTATTGCTATTGTTTAAAAGATTGAGAACATTAGAAATATTGGGCATTGTATACCCTTCTCTCTTATTAGATTTCTAATATTATTTGGGGAAAATTAATGATTAAAATATCATATAAAATTAAGTCAAGGAGAGGCTATCGGAGATCTAAAATGTCATGTGACACAGAAATTCCATTTTTCTAATATAGTTCACTTTATTTATGACTTCTAAAATGTCTTCAATTCTCCATTGAGCACCTTTAGGTATTCTCCAAATTGTTATTTTAGCTCTCTTACTTTGTCTTTCCCAATACTAGAGAATATCTATGTCTTGCAGCTAAAATTGTATACATTTATGCTTATATAAAAGTATCAAATATAATGATTAAAACAGGTTTCTACTGCATAAATATGGTAGCTGACTAGTTTAGGCTGAATTGTGTTCCTCCAAAATTTATTTCTTAAACCCTAATTTCTAGCACCTCAGAATATGACTATGTTGGCCACAGAGCCTTCAACGAGATGATTAAGTTCAAATGAACCCTGTAGGGTGAGCCCTAAAACAATCTGGCTGGTGTCATAAGGAGATTAAATTTGGACATACAAAGAGACACCAGGATTGTAGGTACAGAGAGAATAAACATATAAATACTACTTTGCTTTCAGATATTTATTCTGTAATTTCTTTGAACCATTGTTTGCTCGTTTTTGAGTTAAAATTATTCCTTGAACCATTGTTTGCTTGTTTTTGAGTTAAAATTATTCCTTTCCTGATATTCTTTTAAAAAAGTCTCTATTCTTTTTCAGAGTAAATTATTTTCTGTAGCCTGCAGCTATTTTCAATACTCAAAGAATTAATAATGGTGTTGGCAAAGGTCAGCCTAGCTTTTACCAGCTCTATGACACAAAAATATTTTTGCTGGTCATGTGTGCAGCACTTATATGCCTGATTCTATTTGTTATTTTTGTTAATAATATTGATAAAATTATATCTACAAAAGAAACAGTATAGATTATGCCTCACTTCAGTTCAAATTCAAATGAAATTATTAAGCACCAACTAAGCCAGGCATTTTGATAAATGCTAACATATATTAATGCAATACTCAATTATTCAGAATTCAAAACATTTTAGAGAAAGACAGTACTGAATTTTATATTTGCTTATTATATATTTCTTCAGAACATTTATAAATTTTCTGTAAAATCTATTTGAGCATGTGGATGTTAAAATATATAAACAAATCACTATTTTAAAGCTTCAATTTAGCTGAAAACATTCCTTTATATTTAACTTATATCAATGGCATGAAAATAATTACTTATAGTTTACCATACACTTCTTTACCTCTGAGAATATAGTATTTAATAAATGTTTAGATCAATTAATTCTCTATGGCTATTTTCATGTAGCATGTTAACCTTCTTTGAGTCACTATGAGGACTCAAAATAAATAGAAATAAATTTAAAAGTTCATTAGCTTAAACTCCAACCCACTATGAGCCTCTTCTAATACATTGTCATCTGGCCTATGCTTGAGAATACCCCACATCAGGAACTCTTCCTATTATGAAGCAGATCATCATATTAATGAACAACCCTAACACTGGAATAATCATCCTTAATTGAGCTGAAAACTGTCTCCTCTTTTATTTCTAACTTATGTTTTCAGTTGTCTTATTAAGCAATTATTTCTTCCAAATATCAGCATTTTCATAATTAAAGGCATCATGCCTTTATTTTCCTATTCTATTTCCGATTAGTTTCATATTAGATACCCTACATGTCTTTTCTTTTTCCTTTTCTAAAAATTGTTCCACATTTCTTCCTAGTCTGGATATGCTCTAGTTTGTCCATGCCTGACATGCAAAAGGCCTGACTTATACCATTAAGTTTTACTGTGAATATCTTTTTTACTTAATTAAATTTTATTTTACTGTTATTGTATTTTTTCCATTACCATTTGTCCCCCTTATACCCTCTTCCACCTCCACCCATCACCCCCACCCTGTAGTCACCACACTGTTGTCCATATCTATAAATCCTTTTCCTTTGTTTGCTCAGTCCCTCCATTACCTAGCCATTCCCCCCAATTCCAGCTGTCAGACTGCTCTCTATCTCAGTCTTTATTTAGCATCTTAGTTCAGTTTGCAGAGAAACAGTAGAAAGCACACAATTACTCAAGTGGTCAGTGGCACTGGCAGAGCTAGGGTCAAGCACATAATGGGAAGTGCTCCAGCAGAGAACATTTTTACATGGAAATTGAGATAAGTTCAGAGAATCACCTGTCAGCTCTGCAAAATGGATGTTTCTGATAGATGGGCTTACAGTTTCGACTGATAGTTAGCTTCACATATCAGTACTGCTGGAATTAGCTAAGAGATTTTACTACCTACCGTGGGGCTTGAGCTCAGTCTTATTGACCAGATTTCTGCTAAGTGTCATCCAGCCACCAGTGCCATTCAAGAGACCAGTGACTGGCTGTCCTTAGTCCTCTTAGACTTTAACAGACATTCCAAATTTAATGAAAATAATGGGGTCATACTCTTTATGTCATTCTTATTTCTCAAATTAAACTTTTAATCACAAATGAACCTTCAAAATTTATAACAGTTTCACTTTACATATATAATTTTAGTATAGCTGTCATTATCTAATTTAAAAATAAATAATTTTAAAAAACATTCATGACTTAGATTTCAGAAATTTACCAATTTACTTGAGTGTTTCAAATGCTTGGGATACATTTGTGGGTTTAACCCCTTAGCTATATCTGTTTCATTTCTTCCACTAGATTTTATTGGGAATCTACTATTTCACTAGTATTGAGAAATATTGCAGTTCTTGACTTAAATAGGAGATCTATCTTTACCTACTGTTATGGACTGAAATATGTGTCCTCCAAATCCACATGTTGAGGTCTTAATCCCTCAGTGCGATGGTATTTGGAGACAGAATTTTTAGGAGGTAATTATGATTAATCGGGTCATAAAAGTGGAGCTCCAGTCAAAAAGGATTGGTGTCTTTATAAAAAGAGGAAGAGACACTGGCATGCTCTCTCTCTCTCTCCCCCTCTCCCCCCCCTCTCTCTCTCTGGGTATATAGAGAAAAAGTCATGTGTGTAGCAAGAAGGCCAATTGCAAGCTAGAAAAAAAGGACTAACAAAAATCAACCCTGCTGGTACCGTAATCTTGGACTTCCATTGTTTAGCATGGACTTCCATTGTCTAAAACTGTGAGGGAAAAAAAAATTTTTTTTTTTGAAGCCACGCAGTCAGAGGTATTCTGTTATGGTAGCCTGAACAGACTAATACATCTACTAACACACACAGTATGTGTTATGAGTATATTTGGGGGGGGCTACATTGCAATGTGCTATAAAAAACAAGATGAAGGTTAAAAATCTAGGGGAAATACAGCTCACCCATAAAAATTAAATGCATTTTCTTAAGTACGTGAAATGCTTCAAATCTTACTGATCCAATCACATTTTATTGGCATTTCAAGTATGCACCTTAAAGAGAGCACAATACTCCTGTATTGCTCAGATATTTCAACATTTCTTTCATTTATAAGAGATCACAGTATTTATTAATACCAGAATTGGCAATATCAAGAAGACTGCTGTTATTCAAAGTTAAAAACACATTTATATAACTTATTTTAATTTAGATTGCAGAGATATTCAATGTTAAGCTTTTTCTTTCTTACTACATTCAACACAAATTACTGGTTTTCTATTTGCAATATTATCCATCCAATTTCTCCACAAGTGCTGACCTGGACTAACATGGCATAAAACCTTATTAAATTGGATCACCTTCTTTAACCAAAGATGCAAGATTAAGTGTGCTGAAGATGTGTTTGCGCATGAAACTCTGTCCCTGGACTACAAAGAAATAAAGAGAAGTTTGTTCAAGCTTATCAGCTCCTACTCCACCTTTTTATTTCTGAAATTGAAGCTTGTTCTATTTCTCAGGCACTGTATGCTCTGGTACACACTTACCACATTGAGCCCAAAGAAGAAGAAATTGTTCTGATGTTCTCAGGTACTGAGAGTTTTAGGGTAACATATTTGATCTCCTTAAATGTAAATAAGTTGATTAGTTAACAAATATTTTTTAAAAACTTTCAATTGTGTACTATGGGCTGTTCTACATATTAGAAAAGATGATGAATAAAGAAAATATATCTGCCTTCAAAATCTAATGCAGCTTCCCTTGACTATTCTTGCACGTCTTCCTCCATACATACATCAACCATCTCATTTAGTTCAGTTAGAACTAAATTCTGCTCTAGAATCACAGCATAAAGAAATGGCTGTAGTGCTCCAGGGAGTTCAGGCGCCTGGCCTAAGTACAGTTACATGCGCAAAGGAAGAAGACTATCACTTTTGCCAGTAATTGGTTGTTTAAAATGGACTTCTTTTGGATGATGAGCTACAGTAACCTGGTGAATACCAGCATTTATTATTTCTAGAGAGGATATCATGTGCCTGTAATAAAGTTGTAAAGCAATATCACACATTAAATCCAGGGGCTATGGATATGTGTGTACCCAGTGTCCAGGATACTTAAATTGATAACTAATATCATTTGATAACTAACTCACATAAATACATCAAAATCTTATACCAGTAGGCTCAGGGAAATCAATTTTAAAATAGCCTTGTTATGTATGGAAACAACTGTGATCCATTTTATGCTAAAGCTCCACAGATAGGTTTCCTGGTAGTCAGAAAATTCTATTAGTTCCTACTATATTTTGAAAGATTAGCTCCTGTTGATTTCTGCTGCATGGTTATGAGATATCTTTGGCCTGAGTGGGTACATATATTATCAGAAATCATGGACTGAGCTTCCCACCCTTACCAAATTTCAGTGACTCCACTGTCCATTTGTGACACGTGTTCCACAACCAAAAAAAAAAAAAAAAAAACCTCCAAAGCAATCATTCATTGATTTACTTTCCTAGATAGAATAGCTATCATCTCCATACTGATATCATGTTATTCTGTTCAGTAGAAACAGATAGTATCATCAGAAACCATGGTTACATCGAAGATTCACCAAGTCTTGCCTGGGAAGTCTTTAAAATCACTAATATGCTTTCTCTTTCTCTTCCTCTCATGACACATTTTGTTCTGGAATTTCATTTAATTATTATTCTTCCTTCTGTTCTCTTTTTGTTTTAAAAAGAAAACTCTTGGTTTTCATCTTTGTTGCTTTATAGACAATGGCACAAGAGCAGAATGCATAGTTTTCTTAAGGACTCATGGAAAATTCTCCTGAATAAGTTATAAAACAAGCCCCAATAAATTCATACAAAGTAAGTTCTCAGACCACAAAGGAATAAAATAAAAATCAGTAACAAGAAATTTGGGTATTTCACAAACATGTAGAAGTTAACTAATAATATACTCTTAAATAACCAATGACTGAAAAAGAAAAGCGCAGGGGAATTAGAAAGTAGTCTGAGATGGATTGAAAAGAAAATATGAAGTATCAAAACTTATGGGATGCAGGTAAAGTAGCCATTACAGAAAAAAATGTATAGTTTTAAAATTTTATATTAAAAATGAACATTCTTAAGTCAGTACCCTAACTTTCCACCAGAAGGAACTTAGAGAAAACAAGCAAACTCTTTCAAAGCTAGCTTGCTACCTTAACACGCAACAGGATGCATGAAGAAGCCATGCATTATAAAGATCAGAGCAGAAATCAGGAAAACAGAGATTAGAAAACAATAGAGAAAATCAACAAAGGCAAAAATCAATTTTTGAAATGATAAATAAATTTACAAATCTTTAGGTAGAATAAAATGAGGGATATCACTACTGATGATATTTCAACAAGTTGGATAACTTAGGGGGAATAAATTGATTTACAGAGAAATACAAACTACTAAAATTGTCTCAAGAAGAATTAAAAACTCTGAGCATAATGTTTAATTGAATAGACACTAATGACTAAATGAGTATTTTTTTAAAATACCTCCCCCAAATAAATTCCAAGCACACAGGATTCCTTTAATGAATTTTGCTGAATATTTAAACAAGAATTCATTACACTATATCCTCAAATACTTCAAAATCAGAAGGGGAAACAACAATTTTCAACTCACTCTATATTCCATTACCCGTACCAAAACCAGATAAATGCATGAACATAAAATAAAAACTATTGGCCAATATCTGTTGTGAATATCTATAGAAAATATTCAAAAATTACTACCAAATGAAATCCTCCAACATTTACAAGAGATTATATACTAAATAGATATATTTGAAATGAAAGGTTGTTTTAACATCTGAAAATCAATAATGTAATATACAATATCAATAAGATAAGGGGGAAATACATATCATATCAATACATGCATGCAAAGCATTTGATAAAAAATAACACCTCTTTTTCATTATGACACAACTAGGAGTAGATGAAAACTTCTTCAGTATTATAAAGGGCATCTATAAAATTCCCATTAGACTTAATTGTGAAAAAACTACATTTTTTTCTTGTTTTTCTTTTTTTATATGCTTTATTGATTATGCTGTTACAGTTGTCCCAGTTTCTTTTCCCTTTGTTCCCCTCTATTCAGTGATCACACTCCCTCCAGTTACGTGCCCTAAGTCCATGCCCATTGGTTGTGCATATAGTTCTTCTCAACATCTTCCTGTCTACTCCGCTCCTTCCTACTATGCTTCTTAATTCCTGTACTATCTCCCACCCTTTCCCCTCTTTCCCCTTCCTGCTGACCTCCCCCCATAATGTTCCCCATACCTATAATTCTTTTCCCATTCTCAATGCCTACTTAGTTTGCCTTTGTTTGGGTTCCCTAGCTTCTGTTGTTGGTTGTTGTGATACAGTTTTTATTTTAATGTTCATAGTTTTGATCCTCTTTCTCTTACACAAGTCCCTTTAACATTTCATATAACAGTGGTTTGGATCTGATGAACTCCTTTAGTTTTATTTTGTCCTGGAAGCACTTTCTCTGCCCTTCTTTCTGAATAACAGCTTTGCTGGATAGAGTAATCAGGGTTGTAGGTTTTTGCTTTTCATTACTTTGAATATTTCTTGCCAATCTCTTCTTGCCAATCCCTTCTCGCCTGCAGAGTTTCTTTTGAGAAATCATCTGATACTCTTATTGAGACCCCTTTGTATGTAATTCTCTTCTTCTCTCTTGCTGCTTTTAAGATCCTCCCTTTATGCTTAACTTTTCACATTTTTATTATAATGTGTCTTGGTGTGGTTCTCCCTGGGTCCAGTTTTTTTTGGAACTCTCTGTGCTTCCTGGACCTGTAAGTCTATTTCCTTCCCCAAGTTAGGAAAGTTCTACTTCATTACTTTTTTACATATTTTTTCAATTTCTAGTTTTATCTCTTCACCTTCTGGCAACCCTATGATTCAGATGTTGGCCCGCTTATAGCTGTCCCATAGGTTTCTGAGCCTCTCCACATTTTCCTCACTTCTCATTTCCTCTTTCTGCACTGGTTGACTGTTTGTTCCTTCCTTATGTTCCAATTTGTTGATTTGACCCCCGGTTTTCTTTCCCTCACCACTTGTTTCATATGTATTTTTGTTCATTTAAGCAGGACTAGCCTTCATTCCTTCCCCATCTTGCTTAAGATCTGCTATTAGGTCTGTAAGCATTCTTATAACCAAATCTCTGAACTGTGCCTCAGAAAGTTTTCCTATCTGCTGCTTGGTTAGGTTAGATATTTGCTGTCTGGTCAGCTGTGTCACTGGGATCCCTATCATGATCTGTGCCATTCTGACAGTTTTGTGTTTACCTTTACTTCCTGGGCAGGGTTGTCACACCTCCTATGCTATAGGGGGCAGAGCCCCTGCACTCATCACAATCAGGTGACCCTTCTCACCACGCTATGGTCTTTTCTGTAAGGGTGGGAGTCCAAGATGGATTCCTGCCGTTCACTTTCCGCTGAGAGACCAGGAGCGTCCTCCTCCATCCCCATCTGCTCCAGGCCTCACAGTCCAAGGCAATGGGGCTCTGCTTTCCCCGGCATTGGAATCACAAGCTGACTGGTCTGGTCTACAGCAGGTGGTGCTCCCCAGGCACTACTTGCCACCCCTTAAATACATGTGTCTGTGCTCACTGCTGTCCTGTCACCGTCACCACTGCTGCCGCCTCCACCAGCAAAGCTTGACCTCTCTGCCCCGGCTTTGCCCCCCCCTACCTGTCTGGATGAGCACCACTTCTTTATAACTTTATATGTTGGACTTCTATTTATTTTCTGGAACTTCTGGTTATTTCTGGTTTTGCAGTAGTTGTAGTCCTTCTTAGTTTTGGAGGGAGATGGAGCATTTCAGTCCAGGCCTCCATATTGGCCAGAAGTCTCCTGTGTGTGTTTGCCACTGTATCTTAGATAGAGCTGTCACTCATGTTACCTTGTAAGGGGTGATCCTTAGGGATTCTTCAGTACAAGGTGACCCATCTCACCACGTTGTGGTGCTGTATGTGGGGGAGGTGTCTGAGAAGGAACAATGCCACTTGGCCAGCACTCACCCCTTTTCCAGGCACTTCTCCCTCTTCCATATGGGACTGGCGCCTCTCTAGCTGTTGTTCTGGCTGTTGTTCCCAGAGTGGATGGGGTAAACCTTATATAATTGCAGGGCTAATAGATTATGGCCATATATTCAGAATTTATATATACAGAATAGAGCCTAGTCTATGACACATTACGTTTACATGAAAACTTTCCCTAAATTAAAAAAAAAGTCTATTGTATTAATTTTTTTCACAAAAATAGTATTGAGAAATAGAGAAAGCCTATAGTATACTGCTTTATCTTATTTGCAAGATACCATGAGGTACCATTTCTTTTCTTTTTCCCTCCTTTGTATTTACACAGAGAAAGAGCTTTTGGCTGATTATTGGAACTTGGAAGTAAGGAGTTACTAAAGTTGTCATCTCTGCTCTCTCTTATCTAAGGTCAGGATAAAAAAGGTGAATAAAGTATGACCATGGTGTCTTTTTTTTTTTTTTTTTTGTCTCACTACTCAATATAGCCAAGAGGAAAATTACTCAGCCAGATCTAAACCACAGTAACAGATGCATCTTCTCATAGCAGAAGGTATGGGTGAAAATTCATCCAAAACACCACCAAGATTGACTGTTAGTGATAATAAGCTCAAAAAATAGCATGGGTTTTTTTAGTCTCACAGACAGTTTGATCTTTATTACTAGGAAATGCTCAATGAATCAGCCCTGGAAACAGATAATTAGAGCTAAGAGTGAAAATACAAGTTAGGTGTGAACAGTGCATCTACCATTAGACTTCCCAAGATAGTCCCCTGCCTACTTCCTCTTCTATTCATGTGGCAACTGAATAGGTTGAAGTTAAATTTTGATTTATTAATGCCTTGACTCTCCTAGACATTATGAGGATAATTTAATATAGATTATCTGTTTCTAACTGCCTTCTATTCTTTATCCATATCTCTGTCCTTGGGGCTTATTTCTTAAGAACAAGAATTCTGGAAATGTAATGACTGAGAAATCAAGTATGCTTACATGGGATAGAAATATGATATTCCAGCATATATCCTGTGTTAAATGCTTATCTCCAACTGATAAGTCATTAGTCATAACTCTTCAAATGTACACACACAATCACAATATTGAGGACAACACACCCTACATCATCTCTAATATAAGGAACATGTTATAGCATTATGAACTGTCTTTAGTAAATTTGAATTCTGTGTATGTTTCTGGTCTCTAGAGAATTATTTGTGAACATAACATTCATATCAATGAATTTTCACATAAATACAAAGAATGTAAATTTAACCCTTAATACAATTTTATTGTAATGTAAATATTGAAAGTCACCCATCCTATATATATCTAATCTCAGCTAATTTTTAGTTTCTAAGTTTCTATAATAAATGCATTGAAACATTAAAGTCATAACTTATTTGTGGTTTTAGATAGATACTTTTGCATATAATTATTTAATATTTTGAAATAAGCAACTATTTATATATTTATTAATCTTTATTGTATGCTTATATTTATATATACACAGATGAGGTCTTTCCAGGAAAAGTCCAGCCATTGTTAATATAATGAGAATGGTTTGCACAACATCAGTGTAACCTGGCAGCCAAGGAGAGAGGACTGGGATGTGCATGAGTGTATAATGATGACCTCACTGTACTAGTCAGTGGAGGTGGTAGATGTCATTGAGTGAGCATGTGTGCTGTGTGACTGTCACATTCAAAATGAATGAGTAGAGCAACAAATCTGCATCAGATTTTGTGTTAAGCTTGAAAACTCCTCTGCAGAAACTATTCAGCTGCTTCACAAGGCCACAGCTATGGGCAACTGGTGATTGGCAGCTTCATCATGACAAGTGCCTGCTCATGCATCCTGTCTTATGCAGAGTTTTTTTGAAAAGCAACAAGTCACCCCAGTGACTCAGCCCCGCTACAACCCAAATTTGCTACCCTGCTACTTGAAGTTCTTCCCAAAACTAAAATCACCTTTTATTTCATACCATATGACCACACGAATACATATTTGGCATTTCTCCATGATTCAGGAAAATACAGCAGGCAGTTGATGGCAATTGGGAGAACCGTATGAGGTCCCGAGGTGCCTATTTTGGAGAGAACTGAGGCATCATTGCCCTGTGTATAATGTTTCATGTACCTTGTATCTTTTTCAATAAGTGTCTTTATTTTTTATACTACATGGTGGATACATTCTGGACAGACCTTGTGTATATGTATATATGATCAGTCATATGACTACATAAATATATATTTGGCATTTCTCCATGAAACATGACTTACAACTCCCAAAAGCCTTGGGATTTCCTAAGTGAGGAGTGATACAAAGGTGTCTTTTGTTATGTAATGACATGACTTCTGGAAAGCACCTAAGGATGGAGCCTGACTAGTTGGGGAGCCAACCTCTGATTAGACAGTTGGAACTTTCAGTCCCTCCCCCTGACCTCTGGGGAGGGGAGCAGGGCTGGAGGTTGAATCAACCACTGGTGACCAATGGTTATATAAATACAGTCTATGTAATGAAGGCTTCATAACAACTCAGTGTTTGGAGATCTCCTGGGCTGGTGAATCTGTGAAGATTTCGGGTTATTGGCACACCTACAGAGGGCATGGAAACTCGGCACCTTTTCCCTATACCTTGCCCTATACATCTCTACCATCTGGCTTTTTCTGAGTAATGTCCTTTTATAGTAACTGGCGATGTAGTAAGTAAAATATTACACTGTGTTCTGTGAGCCACTCCAAGAAATTAACAACCCAGCCAGGAGGTCATGGGGATTTCTGATTTATAGCCAGTGTGTCAGAAGCAATAGTAACAACCTGAGCTTGTAACTGACTTTTGAATTGTGGATGCATGCTTGGAGCAGGCTTGTAGGGCTGAACCCTTAACTTGGGAATCTGATATGATATCCATGTAGATTTAGGTTCAGGCAAAAGAATATGATATAAAAATATAACACCCATGCTAAATAAAGATTACCATTATTATTTAATTCTTGGATAATTATGTTTATATAAAGCTCATTTTGTTTTTTTCCTAACCAAAGGCTGTGAAAGTTAGGAATGCTTATAACAGCAAGTGACTGTAAATCACTTAATAAGCTTAAATTAGTAGAGGATTATTTTTGTTACTTTGAAAGAAATCTAAAGATTATGGCGCTAGCAGTGGTGTAGCTGCTAACTGTGTTTTCGGGGCACATGGCTGCCTGTCCTCCCATCATGTTCTGATATAATGCTTGTGACTTCATAGTAAGAACATGGGCCTCACACTCCCAGGCATCATTGGAATCTTTGTTCAGGTTCAAAGCAAAGGAAGTGGAGAATGAATATCACCAACTGTCATCTGACCTTTTTTATTACAAAGGATTTTTTTAATCTAGGATCTATACAACAGAATTCCCCTATCTCATTGACTATTATCGGGTCACCTTCCACATCAAAAGACAAAGGAGTTGAGTAAATTAAAGAATTGACAAGTGATATGACTGTCATTATTAATGTAGACACAAGGCACTATCTTATTCATCATATGTGGCTTGAGCACACTTTCAGCCCAGACAACATGAGGGGTCTGTAAGCAAGAACTTCAGGAGAATAAATATCAGGTGACAATCATACTCCAGTATATGATGTTTAATATCAAAACCAAATTAAGTTGTAACCCAGACTTTCACAGTGACAAGGTGGATATTGCAAGACAGGCAACATGGTACCAAATTAGTGTTTTGTCCACTCTGCACAAAATCTTCCCTCATATGCTTGATTGTTCATCTGACCCAATTTTTAAACTTTCTTGAAAAACCTGAGATGGAAATACATAATAAATACTTAACTGTTTGAGGCTCTCCATCATATTAAGTAAAGGAGAGTGTTTAGAAAACAAATTATTCTCTCTCTCTTTCTCAATATAGTTTATTTCCTAGGGTTATTGGACTAAGACAAAAATATCTTTTATTTTGAAATATAGTGAGCATATAATATGAATGTGCCCAATTAGAAATTGGTGATGAGTTTCAACCACATCTAAGTGCACATTGTTTTTCTTTCTAACATGATTCCCTTTGGACAATACTTGACATGGGATATTAAGAAAATCATTTAATTATAACAAACACCTGTGCATTTTAAGATCCACATTTTAATATTCACCTAACACAAAGCTTATGTTTCAGTGGGAGAAAAATTGGCATCTCTGATTCTCATAGATAATTTAAAAAGACAGGACTGGAAGAAGATAATATAATTTCCACTGGAATTTTGAAAAATATATTTGATATTAATTTATAAATATTGTTAGGACTTTGATTATTCTTCCAAGGGCAAAGATGTATTTTTGAGGCACTACTTAATTTCCATCTTTGATGCTTCCTAAAATCTCATATAATTTAAGTTAAAAGACATGATAATCCCAGAGAAAAAGAGCCCTATTCATAAGGAAAGTTGGTATTTTATACTCAGTTATCTTGAGCAATCAGTGTACACAAAGCTTGGTTCTTTGACTTGCTCTTGACAATATATGTACAGAATTTTGGGAAAAACACATATTTTATCTGTGCTACATTCTTTTCATATCTTCTCCGCCACCCCTCAAAAATTTTATGCTGTTTCTCCACAATTGATCATATGGAATGAGAGTCTGTCAGATGAATCGAACAACTTAATCATTTCTTGGTGATACATAACATTCTTAACCTTCTCTTTAAGGTACAGTCCACATCAGCAATGGGGCATTTAGAAGTGTGTATAGCTTTCCATCAATCTTTAATGCATAGCTCTTATACATATACCCTTGCCTCTGCTGGAGCTGATCATTTATTTAATTTGACTTGGGGATTTGTTTGATTTAGATGTTGGAAATACACATCTATATAGTATCAAAAAAAGCCTATTCATAAAATATGGAGATTTTACCATACATTTCAGAGGAAAGTCAATGTGGCAAAGGCAAGTGCAAAATTATTTCTGTCTTGGTGTTATTTTTGAGTCATATATCTCTGCCTTTTTGTAAATAGCAAGTATATTTGGAAGAATTATGTCTGAGTCATAAATTCCAATTTGCTTGGGGCATGACTAATGGGTGTCTTTAAGATAGTAAGATGATATTAGTGTCTTATTTTGCAAAGAATCTTTAAACTCTCAATCACGAATAGGGCAGGTCAGATTTAGGAGACAAATATAATACTTGCTTCATCAGAAAATACATTAATACTAACGTTCTTAGACCGTTTTGTGAAAATATTTCTTTAAAATTTTTCTCTACTAGCAAATTTTATAAAAAAGGTTGTGAATAATAGTGCAGGTTTCCTCAAATGCATAGAAAAATTTTGAAAATAGTAAAAAAGCCTGAGCTCATAGAGGAAGGCATATGATGATAAGTGAAAAAGACAACAGACTTACAGCTATAGTCTGTTGAGTATAAAACCTAGTCATTTAGTCATAGACTTAGGGCAGTGACTGTGGGGTCCATCAGGACCTCAGATTTCAGTCTCATTATGAAAAAGTATTTGGAATCAGAGCATAAAATCATTTATTATTCTGAGTGGAGTATCTTTGGAGACTAGTAAGAGAGAGTAAGACTGAGAGAGATTAAAAAAAAAACACAAATTATTGAGCTGAGTATAACTCTATTAAAATGCAGTGCAGAAGGATGAAAAATTGTAAGATTTACTTTGGGATCTGATTCACGAGAAAGAGAATTTGGGTTTTTACTTTCAAATCTATAAAAGTATGTATTTAGGTTCTCTCTCTCCCTCTCTTTGATGAGAGGAAATAAAAATATGTTTTTATATGTGTCTTTTACAACATATAATATGTGTGCATTTCAAGCTCTGTGAAAGAAGGTGATGTTAATCTTTAAATCACTGATAGAATATATCTATGGAACAAAATTGAAGTGACAGATATAATCTCTAGGATTATGCTATATAATCTAAAAAATAATTTATTTTATCCCTTATCTTTAGAGTTTCCTTTATATTCCCCCATTTACACACAGTCATATGCATCTCTTTCAAAAGCAACGATTTACATTGAAATACTTCTGGAATAAAAACGTGCAATTCTAATATGTTACTAATGTGGTGACCTAGAAGAAAACCATTTCCTTTTATGTAGAATTTACTAATAGTCATTTCTTTAATAAATGAAACCAAAAGTACTCATAAAATAATTTTAGGGAAAGCAAGATGCTTTCTTATGAAATAAAGATATTTAGTAAAGATTAATTTTGACATAATCTAACTAACTTTTCTCACATATTTCACTGTCAATTGTTCCTTTTTTTGCACATAATTATCTGTAATTTATGTCCTTGAAATATCTCTAGGACTTTTTCAATATTTTTAATTTTCCAGTTAAGACATGAAGCCTTGCCAAACTTACTCAAAATATTCTTTATGGGAAAAAATGGTGAAATTTTACTTATTCTGAATTTTTGTCTATATTTCTAATTACAGTAACTTTTTAGTCCCATCTGACACTTTAACCTTTAATTATCAATTTGGACATCACTTTTCTGCACCTTTGCCTCGAAGATAGCTATAAATTTATTGCCATTATTTCCAATTGAATATACACAAATGAGCATAAACAAGATGTGACTCTAAATTACATTGAATTGATTTTAACCTGAAACATCTCTTCAGGGAATCAATAGTAATCACTCTTTATCTTCCCATGGTAGAGTTTATTTTTGAAATTAGATAAATTTATTCTAGTCAATTTTGGATAATAAGAAGTGCCATTAAGCTGGGTATTATAAAGTAGTGAAGTGGATTTTCTTGAATAGTTTGCAAATTGATTCTATTTTCAATTTTAAATCAGGAATCTGACCAAATTTTTTTTCTGAGCTATGGCTTCTTGAGAATAAACATATGTATTCTGCTCAAACAACTAACAACAAGAACACAAAAGTGTCTCAGTTTTAGTTACCTTTGATATATTCATTACTTTATATTGTTGTCTTGCATAGTTGGCAAATTATTGATACAGGGATTAATCCTTCAATGCAAACATTGACCCACTGCTCAGCTGTCTGTTTTTTTTTTTTTTTTTTCCTTGTAAAAGTTTATTGGAACACAGCCATTTCTTTGCATTTACATTTTGTTTATGGCTACTCTTATGCTTAAAAAGCAGAGCTGATTAGTTGAGACAGAGGTAGCTTGTCTCACAGTCTAAACTATTTAACCCTTCACAAGAAAACTTTGCTAGTCCCTATTTTAGTAAGTGCTAGATTAGTAAAAATGGTTTTTACAATGTAAATAAATGAAATGATATTTTGCTATATAATATTGGCACCTTAAGCAGGCAACAGATGAAGATTCACTTTGTGGTGAGCTGGATGGCTCTCATGGGATATTGGGGGGGGGGGGCGTTGCTTCACTGGGTGCACTTAGTCTCTAAGATAGAAAGTACATTTATTTGGGGAGGGGGATTGAGTTCCTTTCACTCATATTGTAGACAAATTGGTGATCTGACTAAAAGAAAACACATTCACTATTTTCTCTCATTGAAGCCATACATTATGATTTGGGTTGATCAACACTAGAGCACTTTCAACTCAAGCTC
Source organism: Furipterus horrens (assembly GCF_987537825.1). NCBI lineage: Eukaryota > Metazoa > Chordata > Mammalia > Chiroptera > Furipteridae > Furipterus > Furipterus horrens. The sequence continues at coordinate 19,240,150 of NW_028327175.1, forward strand.
ATTAGAAACCTTCATATTGACCTGAGACGTATGTCTTTGAAAAATTAAGAGTTATTCTCAATATGATAAAAAATGTGAGAAGAGAGTCAGTCTATGTCTATCTATCATCTATCTATAACAAAATACAAAAGAAAGAATTATAAAAGGCATATTAGAAATGTTTATTTTTATAAATTTCCTCATTCCAAGGGGCATTAAATAAAGCTTTGATAAAACCATATAACTGGAGTAAAATCAAGTTAGTTTGACAACAATAGTAGAAGAATAAGAAAAAGCTTATGGCAAAAGCAGCATGCAGAAATGTATTACTAAAGGCTCTAGCACAATTGTTAGAACTAGGTGATAAATTTAGATATGAACTACACAGCTACCAATGCAAATAAAAGCAGTGGTTATTCATATGATTCACAATGTCTGGACAGTGGCATACTCATCACATATTTTTTTGGTGATGGGAAACAATGTTATTGAATTAGAGTTTGATATTACATAATTTATGGGGCACAAGGCAAAATGAAAATGCAGGGTCCATTGGTCAAAATTTCAATATGGTGACAGCAGAGTAGTATACCAATGATGGTCCTTTTATTTGCAGGACTCTGTATGACTTAAGAAGTAGCATAGCTATGAAGCAGACCTTGCTGCCTACAAATTATCCTTAAAAAGTCATCAGGACTTGTCATATTCCTATCTTAAAATATCAACATCATCATCACCATCATCACCATCATCATCATCACCATCACCATCAAAGTAGTAGTTACTACTTTGCCAAAGTCTTAAACTATTATTTTATTCTTCTCCAAGCTAATAAAGTATGTAATATCATTAACCAAAAATAATGAAAAAGTCATTGAAGAACATCCATAAAATCATATTGCATTGCTTTATAAATTAAAATCCTCGGAAGAAATTTCTCTCAGAAATAAATTAAGGAGAGATGCTCTAGAGTATAAAAGATGTTCTAGAGCTAGGATTCAAATAAGATATACCAGAAACCAAAGTCCATGACCTTATCAACTTTACTGATTACCTATAATGTTCTGATATTCTTTTCTAGGAACTATATTCTCAATACTGATGCTATATTCTTAGTAGTATTAGGTATCAGTTAAAGTGATGAGTAAGATAGATCTCCCTGGAGCGTATAGTCTAAAGGAGGCTGGGGTAGGTAGAATAGAAACAAGTAAACAAAGAAATAACTAAGTTACAATGGTGGTAAATGCTTTGAAGAAAGTAAAAAGAATGTTGTGGTTGTAGTTAACCCAAGGAACTTTAGGTTACAATAGTTAGGAAACGTATCTCCAAGGAACCATTTTTTCAACTGAGCTCCCAAACATGAGAAGAAGCCAGCAATGCTAACTTATAAAACAAGAGATTTACATGTTGAGGGAGAGCTTGTGTAAATGCCCTGAATGTAAGAGCATGAAGTGTTCCAGAAACTGAAAGAAATCCAGTGTGGCTAGGCTACACTGACAGACATGAGCAACAGAATGAGGTTAAAATCGTGTGCAGGAGAAAAATCATGTAGGACAATAAAGGTCACAACATGTGAGTTTTGTTTCATTTAGATGCAAAAGGAAGCCACTAAAAACATTTTATCTATCTATTTACTTATTTTATGATCAATCAAATAATTTAAATGTTTCTATAATTTTTATTTAAATCAGAAGACCACATGGTATCTATCACTGCTCAGTATTTATAAACATAAAACTTGCTGAGAAAATTTCACTCTACCTTTTGTAATGTATATGAATCTAGATTTGCATTAATCACTTAAAAATGATTAATTTGTTTTTTCTATTACAGTTGTCCCACTTTTTTCTTCATTACTCCTCCCACCCAGCCCACACTTTCTCCCACAGTCCGTCCTTGCCCCATTGCCCTGTTGACCATGTCCATGGGTTATTTATGCTAGTTCCTTGACTTAACCCTTCCCCTTCTTTCCTCCCTTCTCCCTGCCTGCTCAGCAAAAGAAAACATCAGCAGGATGAAAAGGGAACCAATCATATGGGAAAACATATTTGCCAATGATACCTGAGACAAGGGACTGATCTCCAAAATATATAAAGAACTTATACAATTCAACGCCAAGAAGACAGACAATCCAATTAAAAAAAATGGGCAAAGGACCTGAACAAACACTTCTCCAAAGAGAATATACAGAGGGTCCATAGGCATATGAAAGAATGTTCAACATCACTAGCCATCTGAGAGTTGCAGATTAAAGCCACAATGAGATACCATTTTACACCAGTCAGAATGGCCATCATCAACAAATCAACAAACAACAAGTGCTGGCGAGGACGTGGAGAAAAGGAAACCCTAGTGCACTGTTGGTGGGAATGCAGACTGGTGCAGCCACTATGGAAAACAGTGTGGAATTGCCTCAGAAACTAAAGATAGAACTGCCTTTTGATCCAGCAATTCCATTGCTAAGATGATACCCGAAGAATCCTGAAACACCAATTCAAAAGAACCTATGCACCCCTATTTTCATAGCAGCACTACTCACAATAGCCAAGTGCTGCAAACAGCCTAAGTGCCCATCTGTAGATGAGTGGATTAAAAAACTGTGGTATGTTTACACAATGGAGTACTATGCAACAGAAAGGAAGAAGCAACTCCTACCATTTGCAACAACATGGATGGAACTGGGGAGTATTATGCTTAGCAAAATAAGCCAGGAAGCAAAAGACAAATTCTATATGATATCATTTAATACAGGACACTAATGAACAACACAAACAAATGAGCAAAATAGAACCAGAGCTAAGTAAAAACATTCTATTTAGTAGACTGACATATGATACTTATATTTATTAGATATGGTTCCAGTTACTATATGTTGATGGGTTGGAGAGGAGGAAAGAGGGCAAGAATCAGGTAGCTACTTCAGTGCATCAGGCAAGAGAAGACATTGGCACAAGGAGATGTAGGGAAGGTAAAGAAAAGGAAGCAAATGCTTCTCTCTGAGAAGAGCAGGAGGATCATGGCTTTGGAATGAACAGGGAATAAACTGATGCAGGGATCAGAAATCCTTCTCACAGCTTTCATTTGTATATTCATATAATATTCCCAAGAATAAATATCTATGAAACAGTTGACTCAGAGGAAAGTTTTACTCTAGAGATATAAAGTGGCTTTCCCATGAACTGATGCCATTAAATCCATTGGGTAAATGGACTCTCCTGGGAATGGAATCCAGATTGAAAAGAGAATCCAGCCCTTGATCAAGAACTGAAAATCTTCCCTTTTTCAAATCTAATAGAGCAGGATATTTCAGCAGTTATCTCAATATGATAAAAAATGTGAGAAGGAGAGAGTCAGTCTATATCTATCTATCATCTATAACAAAATACGAAAGAATGATAAAAGACATATTAATGATGTTTATTTTTATTAATTGCCTCATTCCAAGAGGCATTAAAGAAAGCAAATTAAATGTATTAGATATGCTAGGACATACCAGCACACTGGATTAAGAACAAATGCCCAGAAAAGTAGGAAGAATATTTACGAGTGTATAGGCATAGAACCCAACAGAAAACAGTAACTCTGACCTGTGTCAAAGTCTGCTGACAGGATGAGGTGGAAGGTGATCAGAAAAGCTTTCTGTGGAGGAAGGCAGCATGCTGTGTTCTTTTTCAAGCATTTAGGAACAGAGATAGGCCCTCACTATCATATTTAACAAAGGCTTATTTAGTTCGCACAGAAAAGTCAGAAAGATGAGAAATAATTTCAACATTCAAATCATAATTCAATGGCATAACGCAATGTCAAGAACTGGGCTGTGTGTGAAGAAAGAACAAGCCTCTCTTCTCAGCATCCTGGTTGTGTATTGGCAAATCTAGTGCTCTGCTCTTACAGTGACTGAGCTATACTCTTCTGATCTACCCTTCACACAACTATTAAGCTTCCTTCTAATCTGCTTAACTTTATCTCATGATTTATTATTAAACTATTATTGACTTATTAGTAAGTTACTTAAGCACTTTGGCTAATTGCCGTATTTTGTGTGACTCTCTGACCTTATAATGATGGCTAAACCTGACTTTCTCTGTATCTTATATCAAATCATGTAAGTCATGTAATGTGATACCCTCCGTTTATATTATTTACTACCGAATTATTTGTTTTTTTCAAATTTCACACACTAAGCCACCTAACTGAAATTATGAATGATTGAGTTCCAAGGATCAAAGTTTTTGATGAAAAAGGAAATATATACTTAGAAAAATAAAATAAAACAATTAAAAAATGCATCTAAAGTGCTTTAGAAAATGGACAGCTTTAATATAAATCATGGTTTAGGTTGTGTAAAACTTGGACACAAAAACATAATGAGAATAATCATGAAGAATACTCTGAAGTGAGTAATAACATGAACTAGAAAACAAAACAAGAAATTTTGAAGAGTTTGTATTGCTGATCTTATTGAGTAAAGCCTTGAGTAAGATGAAATTGAATTTTATCTTACCAATGGGAATATTAGCGTTGATGTTTTAGTTATAGATTATTGTATTTCATATAACAATTTAGAGGTATTGATAACTGGTCCTTTTGGTCTCTGCTGGAGAACTAAATTTTCTAAGATGCCCTCATTGGATTGATTTCTAAGTATGAGCACCCTCTAGTGTTCATTTTCAGTATATCTTATAAAATTGCATATTTTAACATGGGGCCCTGATGTCCTTTATGCATTAACTAATCCTAATAGAATGGGTGTAAAACCAATATTTATATTGTAAGTGTATGTTTTTTTAAAATTTAGATACAAATTGAGTTGCATCTGAGTAGAAAAATAATTTCAATGTTTTTTAATGGAAGAAAAATGACAATCAAAAATGGACATTAGTTAGGAAACAGTCCAGATGGTCATTAATCAATTTCCATGCATTTGTTAATTCTACTCAATCTCTACAGCCAATAGGATAGCAACACACCTCTTCTTTCACACACCGCCATTAATGTGTCAAGTATAGAAATCACCAATGTCTTCATTAACTTTATAATTTAGAAATCTCACGTTTTGGCACAGACTTGGTTTCAAGAACTAAGTAGCAGATTAATTTGATAGTTTCAGTCAAAAACATAGCCAGTGTGAACTGAATAAGTTTATATTAACTGGTTAGATATTCATTATGAAGGCCCTAGATTCCTAGCTTTGGAGAGTTCACCTGACCCAGATTCTCTGACTGCATATATTTGCAAAAACTGCTCTGATACTCCAGAAAACAGAAGGAGAAGAGACTATTGATAAGACACCAACTCTATACTAATATATTCCTACTTTATTTTGCCTTCACACAAATTTTATGAAAAAAACCATATTATACTCACTGTGCAGATGGGGAAATTAAGGCATAGAATGATTAAATAATTTCTTCATATCACATTACTAGTAAGTAAAAGAGTTGGGATTCAATTTCCACTCTGGAAGACTACGTACTTCACTGAAATTATACAAGAATACATCAGTTACCTGAAATAAAATTAAACTTCAGTGCAAAAGAATGTCTTTGCTTTTCGTAGTAGACAGCTGTATAAAATCTTTTATCAGAAGACAGCTGCAATATTAATGTTCTAGATAAAGAATTGACTTGAAATATCATTTTTAGAAAAATTGAGAGTGTAAATGAGAGAAGTAGAATAAAGTTATCCATAGGTAAACCTGAACAATTTTGAGACAAGTGTTCATCAAAGAGGACCTTGTTGTACTTTCTCATTTCCATCACCTCTTTCTGTCATGTACAGGATTAAATATATTTAGGAGGAGATCTTTGTGCTGGCTGGTAAAGAAGAGGTGAACATATTCATTATATGGATCACATGACAATTTAGAGGGATAGGACACTGGGAGTATTTAACATATTACCGATTTGGGAAACATAAGTCTAGGTATCGAAAGTGTGGTGAGACTCTTCCAGCCTCACGGTGAAGTAGAAAAGGCGGTAGATTTCAGGGTGTGTGTCTGGGCAGATTAGCCCAGCATGCCGAGGTGTCAATAACATGTTTTACTCTGCTATCTTAAAGTTTCTTTTCAGATACTATGATTCCTGCAGAGCAAGGCATCTGTGCATTTTAGAAGACATTTAGTGTCTTTAGGAAGCATTTCTATCGGATAGATGTTAGAGCAGTTTTAAATCGTGTCATTGTGTTTCTTTATAAATGCACTTCCGATTCTCTGTTAGTAAAATGTAATTTGCTATACATAGTTTTCTTGCAAGTGTCGCCACATAAATAACAGCATGGATTATTATTATCATTAAAATGTCCTCCTAATGCAGGAGCCCAATATTTGTAAGAGGCATTGAAAGACGTTTTATATTTTAAACATGGCTTGTTTTCTTTTATTTTTTCAATTAAAGTTGACATTCTCTATTAGGTTATATTTGTTAGATAAAAGCATAGTGGTTAGACACTTATATAGTTTGCGAAGTGATTCCACCTATAGACAAGTTTAGTATCCACCTTGAAGGATGTTTTAGAAAATGTGCTTTAGGTTTACAGTTCATGGTTCCCATAAAATGTCCAGTGATCTCATCTCTTTAAACTATATCAAAAACATGCTCTTTTTTTTTTTTAAAAAAAAAGCATGTTCACTTTAAAGAAAAGAATATCAACATATTGTCTTAATAATCCTAGCAGATACTTTTTTCATGAACTTAGGAAACCTGTCATTAGATAAATTACCAGGTAGTGATTGAATGTAAAGAGTATTCAATGCAGAAAAAAAAAAATATTAAATGAGTGTTAGTGATTCCTATGCCTATCTTGATGTTTTTACCAGTGGCTGGTATTACTCACTTCATTCAACAGCACTGCTGCATTATGGCTTCTTCTGTACACTGTAGTATAGGTCGTCGTCAGCAGCCGTCCGTCTCGAGAGACGATGGTGTAGCTTCTTAAGAGTCTATCTGCACCGCCGAGAATGGCTGTGCAGTCCGACTCGGGAGTGACATGGTATCTGTCTCCTCCCGTGTTGAATCGACATCTTGCGATGACGCTGAAGCTACAGAGCCTGGGCAGGGTGATATGGAGGGTCTGCTGTTGCCCATGCAGCAGACCCCCCCTCTCTTCGCAGCTGAAGGGTCCAAGGGAAAGATGGAGTCAATACAGCTTGGCTTCAGGTGCGCCGCAGGAGTTGCCGGTGTTGACTACAACGTCAAACCGCCTTAGGGACTCCGGCTCCGGATTTTCTGTCAGGGTTTACTCCCTTAGCCTTTCCCCTGAAGAGGTATGCCGCAAGGCAGCGGAGGTTTTTTGGAGTCAGAGTTTTCCTTCTCTGATGTGCCCTGACTGGAAGATCGAACCAGCGACACTTAGCTCGCAGGCCGACGCTCAATCCACTGAGCTAAACCAGCCAGGGCTCTGTAGTATAGGTAGATTCCAATAATCTATTTTAGGATATTTCAGAGCATGAGGTTTTTAACACTACAACTAAGGAACGCAGAGCTTGAGTCTCACTCCCTTTCAGAGGAGCACCTGTTCTGTGGGTGAGATGGAGGGTTGCCTCTGATTCACTGGTTTTCCTTAACGTAGCAACGAGAAACAGCACGCTTCTCTAAAGAATCCTGTCAGTCCTCCTCCCAGTATGTTTTTTCCCCAAAGTCGAAAAAGTCAGCATCCAGAATTGATAATATTTGTCACCAGATGTACTCTTGGATTCATGCTGTTCTTATCTACCCCTTTCTGGTTTTCTACATTTCTGTTAAATTGTTCTAAAATATAGGAGTAGAATGTCCTGTCCCTCAGAGTCCTCACAGACCTGCAGGACAGAGATCCCCTGAGAAGGTTTTTAGGGATTTAGGATCTCAGGCCCAAAACAGACTTACAGAATCAGAATCTGTGTTTTAACATGATCTCCTGGTGACTCATTTGTAAACTAAATTTTAAGAGGCACCGGTAATGTGCCCATGGAGTAAATAAATATAAATTTGAACTCTAATGCCCAAAAATGTATTGGAAGAAGTTCTTTATGCCCCTTCTGCACCCTGATCTTTTATCCAAACTCTAATGTATCATTGACTTTCTTGTCAAAGTTAGCTCCACTCCAGGTTTCAAACCATTTCTTGATACATTGTTCCTTTTGGCGGATATATTCATAGAGCTGGATTCATCTATTGGAACCTAAAATTTGAGTTCATTTGTTCTTGATTAAGTTATTTCTTCCTTTTTCTGAATCCTCTCTTGCTGGACTCACCTTTGGTTGCTGCCTGTTATCCTTGGCTTTTTTCTATTTGTGTTTACCACTGATTCCCAGTGAATAAAATTGGTATTATAATTACTTTTGCCAGAAATTATCCTGTATAGGAAAAACTCAGTTTAGGAACAACTGTCAAATTTCTGTCCTGTCAATTTTTACCATTTCATCATCCATCTAAAGCTGACTCCACTCCTGAGTTTGACATCTGAAGGCAAATGATGCCATCAGTAAGGGCAGAAGGAAAAAGGATGTTCTGTTGTGACATGCCTAATCTCTTTCTGTGGTAACAGACCTTAACAATCCTTCTCTGAGAGTAAGAGAGAAAATAATTAAGAATTCACATTGCTGGAAAATACATTTAGTAAGTTCAAACCAGCATATGAGTATTTAGACTCCAAGCAAGGTATGGAACATTAACTCACAGGTGATCACAAATATTCACTTTGTGTAATTTGATCATGCACTAGGCTGACATTAAATTGTAAAAAAATAAAATCAGACAGGCATTTCCATATATAGTTTTTATTGACTGATCAAACTAATAAAATAGCAATAAAAAGCCATCTTTAAAAAAATCAATGAATTAGACAAAGCCTACTAAGAAATAGTTATCTAAAAAAGAAATCAAAGTAGAATATATTTAACATGAAAATGTAATAAATTTTTACTTATCACAATGTAAAGGGGAAGACAGCTAAATTTTTCAGAGAAGGCATATCTCCAAATAAATTAATTAAAAAGCAAAGATAAGCTACACTAATAAACTATGATCATTTTAAGTAGGAAGATATCAACAATAAATTTAACAACAGAAGTAGGTAGGAATAAATTAAAGGATAAAACATAAATCAATGAAATAAACAAATAAGTGAAGAAAGAACACTAAGTTGTTCCAATCCTCTATCAGACCGGAAGCTTTCTGGCAGTTGATATGGGATACAGCTAATGGATCACATGGTGTTAGTCCTACTTCTACTTTTTTTCCTGAAGTCTGTGACCCCTGATGCTATGTAATGTGGGTGCCTGTGCCAATAAAACAAACCCTTTGTAAACACTCCAACAACGCTGCTTGCTAGGACCCTGTTGTCAGGAAAGACAAAACATATCTGGAAAAGTTGTCATTTACGTTCAGAATAGACCACTGCCTCTTCCAAGGTCAACAAGACTCAATATAGTCAACTTGCCAATCTATAGTCAATTCGTTTTCTCAAGGAATGCTGCCATTTCAGGGCTCTGTAGTTAACTCTGTTGCTGCAGATCCACTAACTTTAATATTACCACCCCATGCATCAGAGTCCCATTCTTATTGTCATAACTGACTTGTACTAGCTAATGGTTTAATTAGAAAATAACTCTTCGACCTAATCCTCAATTTCTCTGTTTTCTCACTGTAGAAGCAAATATTAGAGACCATTTGTACTAAGGAGAGTTTTTGACTCACATACCTGGGGTAAAATTGCTTGTTAATTACTTTAGCTTTCCATGATTTTTTATTTCTTTCTACTATCAATTCAGTGTCTTCATGTTCATCCAATGCCATGGTGTGTATAATTAATATATCCTTAGTGTCACTCATATTTCTGGTACATCACTCCAATTAATGTTTTTCTTCCCAAGCTTCTGCTATCCAGTTCTCCACCAGTGAAAGTCTACCACCATCTACGCTCCATTTAACGGTAGTGATGGACTCCCCTATTTCAGCCTGATATTCAGTGAACCAGGTCTCAAAACTTATCTCATCACATACTTCTCCAACAACTTTTGACACCAACTCCCACAGTTTGGGATTTTGGGGAAGCAGACCCTGTCATGGAGGTTATTGGGTAGAATGATTATTAGGATGTGCTCTTGGAATCAACACCTATGTGAGGAATGGGGGAAAAAAGTAGGATTTGCAAAGGGAAAGATTCATCTATGATGCATATCTGAACCGAAGGGAAACTTTGGAATTAAAATGACTATCCTGAGATAAGCCATATTAGTCCCAATCCGTTGGCCTTCTTACTCAGGTCACTATCAGTCATTGGACACACATTAATCCTCGCTCCTAGAAGGATTTTGTCCTTGACTGCAGATGTGGCTATTCACGAAGAGGCTGAATGCTGAAGACTGCTCTCATCACTCCCAGAATCGAGTTAAATGCAGGGAGTTTGGGTGTTGCATATCCACATTCATCACAATTACTTACGTGTTTAGATACTGAAATCAGACACTTAATATTCCTTATAATAAATATGAAAACATAAAACAGATATCCTGCAAACCTGTATTTCACATTAGGTTTTATTAAGGAAGTGAAGATATATCAATATCAGCAAATATTAGTTGTTCCACCATTTTGATTAAAGGAGAAAAACAATGTGATCTTCTCCATTGATGCCAGAAATGGTATTTGACATAGTATATATTCTGTACCCCAACAAGCACTCAAACACATGACTTTTTAAAACAGTAATATACAGATGTTTATCAAAGTTGATAAACTTTATAACCATAAGGAAATTATAGCATAAATAATATATACTCATAAAATATTAAAAGTTTTCCATTAAAATTTCAACAACATATAATTTATAATTAAGGTGTAGATAATGTAATAAAAGTGGAAAGAATAAATAAAAAATAAATTATAATGCCAAAATATTAATACTGGCAGACTACATAATCATATACCAAGAAAGTCCAAGATAAGAAGTGATATTTTTAAACTAATATAAATTAACCTACAAGAACAAAAATTACTTTTATCTATCACATTAAACAATTAGAAAAGTAAATAGAGAAATATATCTTGCTCACAATGAATTATATATTAAATACTTAGATGTAAAAGTTGAAATAAATATCAAGTATTAATAGATAAAATGATACTGAAGAATTTAAGATATCTCATGCAAAAGGAAATATCTTATTAATAAAATTTAAAATGTAATAAATGGAAAAGGGTTGTTATAAAATTATGCAAAATAAGGTCATTTAAAATATATTCTTCTTTCAGACATTAAAATTATATAATATTATTATATCAATATACCTATATGTCAATAAAGTCCAGAAACCTTTCTAAGTATATATATCAAGGAAATCATCAAATACACACACACATACATATTTAACTAGTCCACTGCAAGATGCATGAAAAAAATTTAAAAATAGATAGATAAAATTTACAGCTTCAGATTTTAAAAAATGCATCAAATATATAGAGTTAAATGTAATCCAAAGAAAGCATATGCATTGTGGAAAGTATTCTAATGACAAGTATCTAAAGTATATAAAGAAATTTGTAAATAGAAGGAAAAAAAAAACAGTAAGAAGAATGGACCAAGACATAAGCAATCAAATCACAAAGAACTAAAGTAAATCATGAACAAAAAATATATTTTCAATCTCATGAAAACTAAAGAAAAACAAAAGAAAACAATATAAATAACACTATTAAAGCATCACATAAAAATAATTACAATGCTTAATAATATCAAATATTTATAATGTGGTGAGAAAGTGGGTATCCTCAAAAAGAACTAGTCACAGTGTGTATTAAGACATTTCATTGGAGAGCAATGTGACTGCACTTATTGAAACATAAAATCACTTGATTAAAGGACCACTTCCTAGTTTATGCCTTAGAGAAATATTTATACAGCCATTTTCTACTTGTACTGTCAAGTTAGGACTCCAAAATATATTGCAACTGAGAAAGTGAGTTGCAGAATAATATCTACATTATGACACCATTCAAGGAAAACTAATGAAGTCAGACCGTATATTTTTAAGACCATATTGAAAACAAGATCAATAACAAAATGTTCAGAAAACTGATAGTTTCTGACTAAAGGAGTGAATGGGATTTGGAAGTTAAGATAAACAGAATTGGTTGTAATTTTTTAAGGCTATGGATTCATGTTTTATTTGTATAATTAAAATATGTAAGGCAATGTTCATAAAAAGGAGAATGAGAACAAGGTAGTGAACCCCCTTGGATTTGAAACAGTGGAAAAATTTAGGTTAATAAGGAAAGCAATAAAGTTTGAAGTTGGAAATAATTCTTTAAACAGTATAGGATAGAACAATGAGATTTATGCTTAGAGAGTGGGATAAAAAATGGCTAATAGGAAATAAATATTTAAAGATGTGGGATCAGGAAAACGTCTTATTGCCAATTGTCTGAATTTGGAAATATCTTCCAAAAATATATCAAGAAAAAATAATTTATGTAATGACCTTAGTTGAATTAGTATCACCTGAGTAACCTGTACATGAAAATGATTTGGATGTAGCATTCAAGTCTTCTACATGTATCTAAAACATTGAACATGTTAGCATCTACACTGTGTTTAAAAGCTATCTGTTCATGATGTGCACCCTGTGGCTCACATTGTGAATGAAGGGCATGTTCTCTCTAAATCATATTTTAAAATAAACATACGGTAAACACTTAAGATAACACTAAATTTAGTGCTAAATTTCTGATACATAGGAAAAATATTCTTTGGACAACATGACAGAATTGAACAGAACAGAAGTGAATATTAGCACTATATACTTAAGGAAATTTTGGTCATTAAGTTAGCATACAAAAATCATAGACAGCAAGTTTGATTCTCTTATTCTCTTTGGTAAATATCTATCAGTATCCTAATATAATTTCTCAGTACATATTTTACTATAAAAGTAGAGAATATACTTTCTTTCATATATACTATGAGTAACAATATCTTCAAAATATTAGCATACATCCATGGCTTTTCAGTCTCCTCAATATCCTTTTGTTTATGTTATAAGAACAAGAAATACAATAGGAGAATTGTTTACAGTTAATGACATATCATAGAAAAAATATAAAATCATTATTTTTACTCACTAGGCATTATGCAATCATAATAAGTGTTTAAAATAAAATATAATAATCTGTATCTTCAAATATAATAATTTATCTTTTTTTTATCTGAGAATGCAAGAAGTGAGATTCTCAATAAAGGGCAGTTCATTAAGCATAAATATCAATACTAAAGTTTGACTGTGATGTATTAAAATTCCAGGTATAATACCAACCCTAAATAAATGTAGAGTAAATATCCTGACAGCTAAGTTTACCAGAAGCTATTCATATTTTATCTTCCTAAACTGAACGCAGGTAATTTTTGTGATTGTGATTTAGTTTTTTACTCTATATAATCAGTTTCTTTTGTTTTTCCCTAACCATAGTGTCACTCTAGAATCAGAGATTATATACCTTTGTATCCATGTAGAACCTGTGATTCTATACTCAGTAATACTCATAATAAATATTAAGAGTCATGGATTTCTTTATCTGGCAATGATTATAAAATAATACTGTTCAACTTTTCCGCCTGGAGCTCAAAACCAAATAAGTTTAAGGTGTTCATTCAAAATTAATTAGCTTATAATCTGATTGATTATACTCTTATCAAAATAAAATTCAAATAATTATACAACACCTCAAAAGTTCTCATTGATTATCTAATCGAATGTTCAATATCATAATGCATCAAAAATATCTTATAAAATATATACTGAAACATCCAAAATTTTGAGAATTAAAGACTTGAGACAAAATCACCTCATTAAAAAAAAATGTCACTCAGAAATATTATTTAATTGGGGCATCCAAATATGTATTAATGTATCTGTAATGAGTATTTTTTGTAATATCGTTTCATAGGAAAATCCCCTAGTATGATTTTATCAATTTCATTTTGATCAAGAAGCTACTACTGGGCAACAGCCCCTCTCCCTAAACCTCAGTCATATATAACAAATTTTTTCCCTCTTTCACACTCACAGATCTGTGGAGCAATCGGGGCATCTCAGCTTCAGGCTGGAGGTGTGCATGTCATCTGGGAGCTCAGTTACAAGCAGAAGTCCTATTGCGTGGGTGGGATGGCTCTGCTCCACATTTCCTCATTACCAGGGGCCTACTGTAAAAGAAGATTTTCATGAGACTAGTTAAATATTCAAGGAAGAGTTTTTTTATCACCATTGCAACAGGGTAGAGATATTGAACTCAACTCTAAACACAGATGGGCAACTTGTGATTTATAGCCAATAGGCAAGATGAGAAATCAATGAATAGGAAATGACAGTAGTCCCTCTCTATATCACGGTTCACTTATCACGGCCTCACTGTATCGCGGGATTTTTAAAAATATTATCTTTAATTAGTTATTGTGGATTTTTTGCTATATCACAGAATTTTGCGGTACTGTATACGTATGTTGTTAAAGTTATGTCGGTTTAAGAGTGTAGAATATCTTTAAGAACATAAGTAGTGTTTATAAAAGTGTGGAAAAGGTTAATAAGCAAGTGGGAAAGGTTAATAAGGGACTGGGAAGAGTTTTTAAGTGTGTGGGAAGGGTTTATAAAGCCTTAAATATATATAAATACTAAAATAAATGTAAGGTTCCTACTTCACAGATTTTCACCTGTTGTGGGGCGGGGGTGTGTGTGTCTAGAACGTAATACCAGCGATAAGTGAGAAATACTGTACTATGAGAAACTTGGTTAAATATTAAGAGTGAGAGAGAAGTGAATCTTGATTAGATATCAAGGCTGAGGTAAGAAGAGTTTGATTGAAAATAAAAGGCGAAGAGATTTTCAATCAACTTCTTTAGCAGAAATATTAAAAACAAAAACAAGCAAACAAACAAGCAAAAAATACCTGGGCTCAGCCTGCCAAGGCCAAGGCTTAGGAGAAGGCCTAGTCTAGAAGAGGTCTTACAGGAGGTTGAGTGAAGTCTGGTAAAAATATGAGGTCTTTGTAAGTGATCAAGAAGAGTCTTTGATACTCTCAAACTGTGTTCTTCTCAAGGCAAGAGTAGAAACACAAGACAGTTTCCTTACACAAGCACATCACAAGCCTATGTCTCTGCTTTCATCGGGTTTGCCAACATGCCAAGTCACACGGCCACACCATCCGTGGAGTGTAGAAACAAGCATCCTACACTTTCTGGAGATGAAGGGGAACAAATAGTTGCTAAAATATCTAATCCACACTGTCACTGAATAAAATCCCTCACTCGATTTTCAGATAAACTTTCAGATCAAAGAGTTTTTGATTGTAGAACAAGTGGAGCATCCATATTCCACATTTAATGGCTTATATCTAGGTTTCATTGTGCTTTTGAGTTGATTATAACTCAGTTCTGGGTCTACATGCCTGAACTTTACTGAATCAACAGGTCCAAATGAATCTTGTGATGTGATTTTCAGGAGGAGAGGAAAGGCCACTGAAGAGTAAAGATAGAAGCATGCGATGGCCTCCATTGGCCATAAAGAGTTACATGACCAAGCCTGATATCAGTGGCATAGCAAAGTGGACTCTTCCCACAGGGAGCACTTTCTGTCACATGGCAGCAGGTAGAGATGTATAATCATCTGACAGCAGAGGAAATAATGATTTGGAACAATTTTCTTAAAAGTAATTAAAAAAATACACCCCTATGAATCTCTATAAAAGCCAAATGAAAATGGCTTCATTGTAAGATATAAGGTATGGCTTATTTTATTTTTAATGCTTGTTCTTCAAAACCAAGAGAAACTATTGAGGTAATTCACATAAAGTCAAAATCTCGAATTGACTTCAAGGGAAATCTTATTTTGAAAGCTTCTAAGTTTCTGTTAGTTCCTGACAGCAACATCTGAATGACATGAGAGATAGTGATTCCTTCTTGGGCTCTGGGACTTTTTGTATGGATTTTATGAACTTTGAGGATGTTAGAGAAGTTCAATTTTCTCTTTTCTATTAGATAAAAACACAGAACTCTTGTGATTTTTATTCCATCAAAATCCTACTGAAAAATACATAAGTTTGGCTTCTTTGGCACATAAAAAAGCTATCCTTCGGATATGTAAGGAAAAATCTAAACTATAGAAACTCAGATATCTCTCTTAAAAATAATATCAAAGACAGTGACAATGGTTGTCTTCTGGGAGAGATACCTGAATATTAGTATTCAAAAATGGAAGAGAATGTCCTTTCCCTGCACAGTATTTTGTGCACTTTCAGTAGTGCACTATATATTTGTATTGCTTATTGAAACATACGGACAAAAACAAGTAAACACTTACATTGAATTACACACTTCCAAGGACTCCCTTCATCTTCACATTTCCCAGCTTTCTGCTCATTTTACCTGTACTGCCTTGAGAGCACAAAATGGATATTTAATTAGTAATCAGTTGTATTTCTATTAAGATGTTACCAAAATAAATGCATTTTTACTTCGTCTTTGTTTTTCATGTTCTCTTTTCCAGTTTTTTTTTTTTTTTTTTACTTTATTATTCTAAAAGTATTATATTCCACCAGTATTTCCAGATAGATAACAGATGATTAGGACAGTCTATTTGAAAATTCAGAAGATTGGAAATGCTCTTCAAGGAGACACTTCAGAATGAATGTAAATAGTATGAGAAAATGAAAGAAAAAGGTATATCCTAAGGAAGGTGATTTATTGCCAATGTAAAACTTAAACAGAACGTGATCAGACTTGAGAAAAATACAGCTGCTATTTCACTACATACAAAGAGATTATTTGTTTTGAATTCATTCTACACACCTAAAATAACTGATATACTAAATAAACACCTCATTCTTTATCATTCCTTCTAACTTTATAAATACACAATTACATTTTATATAATTCTACTAAGTAGATAAAAAATTTCAAGTAAAATTTCCTTTTCTGGTATGTGTATCAGATTATAATTAAACAAAAATGATAATGATGTGTCTTTAGGCTGCATATAATTAAGCTGATATTTAAAATCTACAAAAGGAACAATGCACTATTTTGTTTTAACCATTATTATTTTTGGTCATATATTTAAAGCCTGACAATGGAGATTTTTATTTAAGTCATGGGTTCTTATGATGCTTAATTATTATTATGAAATTATTGTTGGTTCTACATATACATGAACTGAAAATGTTCTAAAATTAAAAGTGCTAAATTTTGTTCTTAGTGTACTGTATTATGTAGTCAATTTTAAAATAATCAAGTTATCAACTGCATAGACAAGGCTAAAATTATAATTTCTCAGTATAAATGTGTAAGTCATTGAACATTGGCTTTAAAAATAACAAGATCCATTATGTTTACTGAAAATAAGACACTAATTTTAGCATTTGCTACATAACAAAATACAAATGCTTAATTATTATAATGGCTTAAAACAACAGCTATTTGCTTAATTCATAAAGTTATTTTAGTCAGAAGTTTGTTCTGGGGCAAAGCAGAGGACTCTTGGCTACTCTAGTCTGGGTTGGACTCAGCTGATTATTGCCAAGGTTGCAATAGCTGTGCATAGCTGCTCTGCAATGGCTGAGATGGCATATATATTATTAATGTCTTCATTCACCAAAAAACTAAATACGCACACACCCACACACGCACACACACTGCACATGAAAGAGTCAACATTGGCTGAAACAGTAGCAAGCGAGAAAGCTCAAAAACCCAAGGACTTTCAAGCAATTACTTGTGTGATATTTGTTATTGACCTTGACTATACAGGGATCCCCCATATAACATGGCACTTCTATAACACGGTTTCGCTATAACACAATATGACTATAGAAGATATTCAAGAATTGTTGGTAGAAGAAGAAACTGATGAAGCAATTTTGGTGGAAATAGCTTCTGGAATATACAAGATAACTTAGTGGATGATAGCACTGATGAAAACGAAGAAGTGAAACAGTTTACTCTAGATAGCATAAAGGAAGGCCTGGTCTTAGTCGAAGTTAGTTTTCTTTCTTAAATGAAGATCCTTGCACTGAAAGGACCACAAAGTTTAAGAGAGAACTTCAAAAGTGCTTAGCACCGTATAATAAAATGTATAAAGATCTCTCAGCTAAAAACAAGCAATCTAAAATAACATATTTTTTTGCAAAAAGTAGAGCATAGAAATCAAGATAATACTGAAGAAAGTTCAGAGGATGAGGATATCTTGCCAAAAAGAAAACACATTCAGTTAATGGAGCTTAGTAATGATGACGAAGAAAATATTACTTAATTTGTATTAATATGTAACACTTTTGATGAAAATTAAAATATCTTTAATAAAGATATTTCTCTTAATTTAAAGAAATAATGGTATATATTTTTTTTAACTTTTGGAACCTAACTCCCCTTTTTGTACTAGTTCTTTGTTTTGTATAACGTGGATTTGCATAACACAGCATTTGTTAGGAACCTAACAGCCGTGTTGTATGGGGGTTACCTGTATCTTTCACATGGCCAAGACAAGGATAACAGTGGGTGGACACCACGGAAGGAATAGACACAGAAGCTCAGAACAAAACAAAAACTATGACTACCGCTATCTACCACAGTCACAACATTCATATCATCAAACATTGTAGCTGTTATTATTTCATTTTTCCTTCCTATTTTCCTCTCTCCCTCCTTATTACTCCCTCCCTTTCTTTCATCCTTTCTTTCCTTCCTTCCTTTCTTTTTTAATTTTACTTTCTGGTTTCCTATAGCTTTATTTGCCTTCTTTACTGATTTAATATTCACATCTGATTTCCCAAGTAAATACGTATTTTCCTTGTGTTTAGAACACTGTTTTCAACCAATGAGATATATATTTCTTTCTGTAGTAAACTTTATGTGTAGCATTTCAATTATTCTCTATATCAGTGAATGGTTTACTCTGAATAAGTTTTTTTCTATATGACATGGGTACAAGCATGACATTTCCCAAATCATCATGTAAGAAATAAATCCTGTAACTATCTCCCACTGGGAACCATTAAGTTGCTATAACAGTAGTTCAGAGTCAGCTTTCTCGCCTATAATATTAAAGATCACTCTCCATTCCCTCAGGAATATCTTAAGTTGGGTACTGTCTCCCACTAGGTAACCATAAGTAGCAGCTCTTAGCAAAAATATTTTAAAAAGCACTCACCATTATACCCTGTCATCTTATCACAATATGGACTACAGCTCTTACCACAAATTGTGTCAACATATAATTAACCTACTAAATGATAAATGCAGGAAGAAAATACAGTGTAATATAGAGAGAACTCAGGCATTTTGATACAAGTATCTTCTATTTCCAAGCACTGCAGTAGTAAAAGCAAAACAAAACAAATCCCCTAAACAACAAAAGGAAGAAGATACTCAAACTAAGTTTATTTAAAAAGGGCATTTTAGAAATTGATACATTGAAGATTGTTTTTCAAATAATGTTCTCTGTTTTCTTCACCAAAGAATTAATGTCAAATAACTAAACACTAAATTTCGATTAGGCAGGCTTGTACATTTTCTGGGTTACTTGCCTTTAGAGGGACTGTGGACATGAAAGAGATATTATTTCTGATTCGTTAATTTTATTCTTCATTCCCTGAAAAATATGGTTTATATTTTGGGGGGAAGGATGCTACAATATTCATAGTGTATAGGGTTTTTCATTTTACACTTCAATTGATCTTACACAAAGGTGCCAAGGCAATTCAATGAGACAATAGCTTTTCTCAACAAATGGTGCTGCAAAAAAGATGCAAAAAGATGAATTTAGCGTTTATCTCATATCATACAAATTTTAAAATTCAAAATGAATCATACTAAAAATATTAATATCTAAAACTATATAACTTTTAGAAGACATACAGGATAAAATCTTCATAACCCTGAACTAGATAAAATTTTTGAGATACAGCACCAAAAGCACACACCATATATATTTTTTAAAAGATAAATTGGAAGTCTTTAAAATAAAAAAAAAAAATGTGCTTCAGAAAACACTATTAAGAAAATTAAAATACTGAGAAAATATTTGCAAATCATATATCTCTTAGTTTTCAGAATATGAAAAGAAATCTTAACAATGATAAGAAGACAAACCCCAATTAAAACTTCATTTCACCAAAGAAGACATATAAATGGCAACGTCACATGAGAAGATATCCATGCTCAATATTATTAATCATTAGAGAAATACAAATTAAAACCACAATAAGATACTTCTTCCCACTAAAATTGTTACAATAAAAAAGACATAAAATAAAACTATTGAGAAAGGTATGGGAAACTAGAATACCCTTATATTGTTGGTAGAAATGTACAGTCACTTTGAAAAACAACATGGCACTTTCTTTAAAATAAATTAATACATGTAACATATTTCCAGTGATTTCATTTCTAAAAATCTTCCCAAAAGAATGAAGACATATTTTATACTAAGACTCAACAGCATTATCCAGAATAGTCAAAAAGTGGAAAAAATCCAAATGTTCATTAACTGGTATATGAATAAACAGAATACGCTATGTACAAACAATAGAATATTATGCAGCAATATAAGTGGGATGCATTCCTGAATGCAACAGCAAGGATGAGGCTCAAAAATATTATACTATTTTAAAGAAATCAGATCAAAAGACCACATATTGTATGAGTCCATTTGTACTAAATGTACAGAAGCCCTACATATAGAGACATGCAGATCAGGGTTGGGGTGGAACTGAGACTTGACAGACTACAAATTGGCACCAGGGATAATATTGGGAGATTTGAATATTTTAAAATTAGATTGTGGTGTTGGCTGCACAACTATATAAATATATTACAACTCATTAAATTGTACATTTAAAATGAGAGGATTTTTGGACCATAGATTATAATTCACTAAAGTTGATAATTTTTTTGAAAATGGAGCTGCCAAGAAAATGACAACCGGCATTGGCATGTATGTTATTTATATGATATTGGAAGAAAAAACAAGCTTTTCTCCTTTAAAACCCACCATTGCTCACACAATGAACAATAAGACAAAATATGATTTTTTTCTCTTAAAATGTCAGTTTTGGCATGAGTCTTCTAACCTTTCCTGTCATTTTACCATTCTGCAGCTATGAAATTGTTCCATACCTGTAGAATAGGCACTTGTAGTAACAAGGAAACTGAGTAATTCCATGAAGAAGACTTTATCTTTCAACTGTTCCAATTATTGGAAGGTTGACTTCAAGCTGTAACTTCTGCCACTAAGTACCATTTTCCCTGTTGAAACCAATCAGTTCTAGTCAGAGGCTTAATTCCACGTAAAAACAGGTAAATTAATAGTGCTTATTTTCTTAATAGTTTTCTCCAAATTCTTCATTAAGTCTTGAAATTGATGAGGTCTTATTTCTTTTTGTCTTATGATACTTCCACTCAACCAGTTTAATTGTCTTTACTTTTCTGGCAGTCATATCTTACTTTAATCATATTGAGCTTATAGGGAAGTAAAATTTTCAGGTATACCAATACATGACACTATTTAAACAGGTCTTTATTACCCAGGAATTGTAGATTTGAGTTAAACAGCAGTAAAGAAATCTGACATCCAAAAATTTGTCATTTTGCAATGTAATGAATTCCAGTATCCCTTAAGAGTTTACTCTAATCACCTTTTTATTGCAAATGGAATAAAATTTGCTTGGCCATTTATCACAAACTCTGCCTATCCATGGGTTCCCTTGATAAATAAGCTGGCTTTGAATGGGCTATTTATCATGTGGAGCCCCCTAAACAGCTAAAAAAAAAGTGAGTTTGTATACTGTCTTTTTCAAATAAAAATCCAGTTTGTCCAGTCTTGGATTAAATAGAATAATGCTACAACAGATGCATTTGTATTGTCGTGGTTTATTTTCATGTCTTTATTTTGATGTTTTACAATGAGGCACTCTTATCCATCTCTTTCTATTTCAAGATTTCATTACTGAAAGAGTAGTTTGGGGAGTGGGTGAAGTGGTGAGGGAATTAAGAAGTGCAAATAGGTAGTTACAGAAAAGCCATGGGGATGTAAAATACAGTATAGGAAACGGAGAGGCCGAAGAACTTACATGCATGACCCATTGACGTGAACAATGGTGGGGGAGGAATAGCCTGAGAGAGTAGGGGTTGCTGGGTGAAGGGGGACAAAGGGTGAAAAATCAGGACAACTATAATAGGATAATCAATAAAAAAAAAAAAAAAAAAAGAGAGAGAGAGAGAGTAGTTCGGGGACTTCGGCTTATCTCTCCTGACATAATGTTGAGTGGGTAATATCACCAAATAAGGGAAATGACCTTTACTTACTGACTTCATATTTTTTTTTATTAAAAAAGTAACCTTGTCCAAGAGTAGCTATTGTTGGGTCACAAGACTGGGAGCGTCCCTGGTGAAATCTGAAACTGGCTACCCACCCAGATACGGGAGCAAGGCGTCTGAACAGATACCTGCCCAGATTGGTAGGTGACAGGTTTAATAAGCAGGGGACCATAGGAGGCTCGTGTGGGCTGCACAAGCCCAGAGATCTCCGCACCGGCCGCCAGAACATGAAGAGTTTAAATAGAGGCCTTACCTGTGTTCAGTCACTTCCACAGCCCTGAAGGTCTCAGGGAAAACCTTACCCGCCCAAGGCTGCTTCCTGGAAAACCTCTCCCATGTTGGCAGCTACAAGCTGAACGCACTTTCCAAGCACAGTGGACCTAATTCCACGTGGGGTTCAGCTCTCAGGTCAGCCGGAAGTCGTGTGCTCTGGATGACCTCCTCCCGCAGCTGTTGGCTTCTTCAGACTCTAGATTTCTGTAATTCTGTCATTCAGAGTCAGTCGGAGTTGCAGGAGCAAATGAGTGACATACAAAAGACTCTTTTCACATATTACATATCACAACCTCTTTTTATTCCCTTTTCCCTTTCTTCTCCCTATTTGTATATGGTTGTGTAGAAGCATAATTTTCACATTCTGAATGTTATATTTCAGTAGTAAGCATTTGACTAAAACCTAACATTAAAACAAACACTAAAATATGTGCTTTTTATTTAGATATATTTTAAACAAGGAAATAGTAAAGGAAAATAATAACACTTTCAACACAATTAAAAACAAATGGACTATGAAAATGCATATAGAAAAAAGAAGTGTAAAACTATTAAAATGGAAAACAAGATATTGATAAAAATGTTTTGGTATTGTATATAAGTGGCTTCAATTTGGAATACTTATACTTCTAAAGAATATGATTTAAGATATATTATGAAAGTAACTAACGCAAAATAAATAAATTTTGTTTTAAAATTACTACAATTTTTAACAGGTAACAATATTATCAAACTATGAAATTGTTCAAAACCATAAACCTTTTTAAATAAATAAAAAAAAGTTCTGCATACATTTTACTGAAAAACATTCTAACTTAAAATTACTTCTTAATATCAAACTTATGTAAGAATAGGTTAACAAAAAGTAAATCTTTTACATACATGATAGTTATAACACACAGGCAAACAGAAATGTAAAGGTGTCAAGTACAAAAAATATTCAGATGTTTTGATATACGAAGTATTCCTAAGCTATTAACATATGCTCGATTTTCTAAAGTGTATACTCTAATAATAGTAAGATCTGTTGCATTCCATATACTCATTTTATAATTTGTTTACACTATTAATTTGTTGTTTTAGTGTTATTATCGTTGCCATAAACTTGACACCCAACTGTATAATTTATCATGAATAGCCAAAAACAGTTTTGTTATTTATTTTTTGTAAAAATCAATTGGACCTAGTTTTCTTCTATAAGTAATGGTAACTTCAAACTTCTCAACATCAGTCAATGGTTGAAATATTTCCTTAGACTTGAAAATTCAGATTAATGTCTACTATCATCTTGTGCATTTTCTTTGATATTCAGGAAGTCTTGATATCTTATAATTATTTTTTCAAAAAATTTTCAACATTGCATTTTTATGTCTTTTTTTATCTTAATCAATCCCACAGCCATCTCAGCATAATATTTGCTTAACACTGTTGATGACTTAATATATTTATAAATTTTCCATAACATATGTCCCAGGTCCCAACCAGGCTAGTTAACAGATGCTTCAAGCCTGAATATGTGAATCTTTCCACTCATCCATATCATGCTAATCTTTAAGCATAGTTTAAATGCAACCATCTTTTGTTGTCTTCCCCAGCACTTCAGAACATTTTTGTATTGCTTACATTTCCTGTGTTTCTCATTTTCACATATTTTCTAATACTCATGGCCAAAATATACCTAACCAGAGTTTTTTCCCACTGTGGGGAGAAACAGGTGGTAGGAAGATGAGATGTGTAATTTTACAGACTGATGGCAACTCACAGACTAAGGGAGGAGTTTTATTATTAGGTCGTACTAAATTAGATAACTCAATTTAGGCAGGTGTCATTTTGAGAAAAAGAGAAAGGCACTAAAATGATATCCACTGAGTAGGAACATGCATCCTGATTCCGAATTCTGACACTTATTTGTCCGAATGACCTTCAGCAAAGGATATTTCTCCTCTGAGCCTCAGTTATATCATCTATAAGATGGCAAACATAAATATCTTCTTTCATCATTGTGTGCCATTTAAATGACATATTATTTATGTTAAACATGCAATCTCTTTTAAAATTATTTTATCCCATATAATTCTGAATACTGTGTACATTTCTGACCAAGTCAAAACGTTATTGAAGTAAATCTGATCTCTCTCTACCTGAATGCAACATTGCTGAGTCTAAACCTCACTGTTTTGTGACAAAGCTTTCTGCTAGTAGCATTTTTCCTTTTCAAATGTAACCTTTGTTTTTGTTTCTAATAGAGATACATTTATGATCTTGAGGAAAAACAGTATTTCACTGTAAGATTACTTATTTGTACATAGTTGGTGGTAAAATATGTAGTTGCTACAATTTCTGAGGAACAAAATCTTTTTCTTTGGTCCCTAGAGATCACGGAGTTTACTATTTTTCATTCATCATCCATCTCTCACAAAAAGCAATGCACATTGTGGAATTCAACAATTATTTGTTCAATGAATTATTAAAATATCAGTTAATTCATGAGGGAAAATGCTGTTTTTTAATAATCAAGATTTTTTCCACCATTGAAATGAAGAACTATAAAGCAGCTATATTCATATTTTGTATTCGTATGGCAATAAAAAAAAATTAGACTCAAGGATTAGAGTTTGAGTAATTATGGAAGTGAGTTCAGCTGCCATGATTTAAATCCAGATTTTCCGATTACTATGTTTATGACCGTTATATGTTATTTCATTTCTCTATGTCTTTGTTTCCTCATTTTGAACCGGAGAAAATAATATTATCACCTCCACACATGCTATGAAAATATAAGTGAAATATTTAACCCTGTGCCAACATCTAGCTAGTGCTCAGTAAACATTAACACATTTATTATTAGTAATAGTTATTGTAGTGTTTTATTATGATGACTAGTCAAATATCTTATTTCCTGCTGCACTTTTTGGCAATTGGTTCTATTCGCTATTTCAGGTCATCAGCTTGCCCTAGAAAATCTAGGTACTTTACTTCATTTAAATTCCAAAATATTCACTACCGCAGTTTTGTGATTTTATCGTCTCCTTCTACCCCTTATTACTGTTATAACTGTTGTATTAGGCTATCAGATGATAGCTTACATTTCCTTGAGCCCTCTGATTTTGTTTGCCGCCTAGAGGGACAGGTCCACGTCCCTGTTCATGATGAATCCCACAAATAACCATGCAAATAAGCATGACTTGTCTTTGCTTACTGCCTTCAGGCTCCTTTCACACTGAAAACAATGATGGGAGTCACTGTATGTGTGTGTGTGTGTGTGTGTGTGTGTGTGTGTGTGTGTGTATCTGTCTAGATCAATAAGGGAAGGGAGCTTCTTGCCTTTTGACTGGAAACTTCTTAGGGTATTCCAGATATGTCTCTAGAAATCTCAGTAGAATCAAACCATATTATTCACTTCACAATAGCCATGTTGGCCAGTTGGTCATGTGCCTTTACACTGGTTCTGGAGGTTAGCTTGTATATAAACTGTGCACATGGACCTTTGATCCACCCTTTGCTCTAAAAGAATATAAGCAAGGTTGCATAAGCACTGAGATTTAAAACACTGTTCAGTTTATTCACTCTGAATTTGTCTCCTTTCCACTATCTACATTCATAGTTAAATTAAATACTTGTATTTATTCTAAAAGAATTTCTCATGGCCTTTTTTTCTCTTTAAAAATCTATTTAACAATAAGTACTACACGTAAAGTGGCAAAATTAAGATGAATAAAATGTGATTTTTATTCTAGACATGCAAACCACCTCATAGGGAACCTCAGCTTTCTGTTGTTTCAAGCTCAGAGGAGAATGTGTTAGATTGTATTATTCTTCAAAAGAATCGCTGTCCCTTCCAATGCTTCTTTTCTTCTGGGAAGGTTATGCATCTGTGACACATTGGCATTGCACTTAGCAATGTGTCTGCAACTGACCAAGGAAATATAAACAGAAGTGATGTTTATCACTTCTGGAAAAATTTTGGTATTGCTTGAATGAGATCTTCTGGGTTTCTATGTCACCTCTCCTTCTGCTATGTGATTAGAAATGTCCCATCACCCAGGAGGGTCCTGGATTAAAGAAGTTGTAAAGCAAAGGTACAGTTGACCAATGATAGACATGTTGCAGAGAAAGAGATACTTATTAAGAGATGGCTACAAACATACAGAGAGAACAGGTAAAAGCCGGAATTAAAGCAATGATAATTGTGGATAAAATAAATGATAAAGTGATGCCTTAATGGTATTTAGGCAGTCAAGTTGATGGAACTTGTTGACTCATTGAGTGTAGGTTACAATGCTTAAGTTATGGACCATATTACATCATAGTTTGACTTTTCACAGTCTTATGATGATAAATTTTCCTGTTTACTATCTTCCTATTACTCCCTTGCCAACAGAGTCATCTTATAGTAGAATAATTTTGATGATGTCATTCCTTTTCTAAACAGCCTTACATGGTTTCCCATTGAAAAATAATTCAGTTCTATCTCCTTAGCCTTAATTATCTCTCGTAATTTAAAAAATAAAACATTAATTTTCTACTTTTTAGGGAATTCCTTCCTTAAAGAAACTTTACTCATTTTATTGTTCTTTCCCCAAAATTAATTTTAGTTTCTAGTTAAATGCCTTTTTTCCAGTCATTGCATTTGCTTTAACATTTGTCTCCTTAACTCTAATTACATTAACTTTACTTATGTACTTTAAGCAGGATACACTAGCTTCTAGTGTGGTAACATATGAACCCAATCTCAGTCGCTTGCAAATAAAAACTTTATTCTGCACTCAAGTTGCATGTTCATCTTGGGACAGATAAGACTCCCATGTTCTCTTCACTCAACAACTTAAGCTGAGAAGAAAGCCTCTATATGAAGTGATACAAACTTACATTTATTGTTCAATATTCTGTTTAAATGTGATAATGTTACCTCCCATTAATCTTTCAAAGCAGGTCTATGCCTACTAGGACTGGAGAGGAGAAATATATTTCTCCACTAGGGTACAACAGCAAAAGTCTGTAAGAAATATACATCAATATAACTTACCATATAATCATGTTTAATCGATTTAAATTTTTATTTTTATTAATAAAAACATGAATTCACCTCATCTTCATTTATTATTTCATTTGGAACTCTTGCCATCTGTACTAATTACATAACACATCTTATAATGTAAACAGTAGTTGAAAGATATTTTTTAAAGTGAGGCTTTGGTCATAGGTCCGTTTGGCAACGATTCACCCCTGTAATTGTAGTGTCAAAGCAGCCATAGAAAATATGAAAAGAATGGGTATTACTGTGCTCCAATAAAGCTTTACTTACAAAAGTAGGCTCCGGTCTGCTATGATACCCCTTCCTTAGAGCAATTACACTACAACATAAGTGTGCATTGGGGACACCTAGCAGATTTCTGGATACCACCTTAGAACTTCTGATCCAATAAGAATGGGGAGGGGCTTGAGAATTTGCCTTTTCAATAAGTTCCCAGGTGATGCCTTTGTCTGAGGATCACACATTGAAAAAGATTGGCTAACAGAACAGAGACAGTGTTCTGTATTCGATGACTTGTTATCTGTACTGAACAAAGAATTCAAATAAATGAATACATAAATTCTTAATTTTAAAATTAGGAATAACGTTTATTATTTCCACTTAATTAGCATATACCTTTCTTCACGAAAGCCAGGTGACTACACTCTGCCAGAGAATGCCCTGAATAAAATGTTATTGGCTACATGAATGAGTTATAATAAAGTGAGCATTCCTTTTTTATAGTGATAAGCATACAGTACTGTAGATATTACATATTCTATGCCTCCATCACATTATGGATAGATAACAAAACTGTTTTGTTTCTAAAGTGTCCCCAAGCTATTTCAACTTGTCAGGACACACAAAGCTTGGCTATAGTAAATGCAGCAACTTCTGCGTGTTACTTCAGAGGAATAAAAATATTTTAGAAAGACACAGTAATTCTCTTCTTATTTGACAGTGACATTGAAAAGACATTCTTATTTGCACAATGGTTCAAGCTACCAATCCGACTTGTGTGTGTGTGTGTGTGTGTGTGTTTATTAAACTGGATAGAGATTCTGTACTCAAGATTTTTGACGTACATAAATTAAATTATTGTCCCATCTGTTGTTGCATTCTTGACATATAAATTATAAAGTGACTTAGACACTTGAAGAGAAAATAAATGATTCTCAAATTACTTGTTTAACTACATTTTCATTCAATATTTAACACTCCAATAAGAAGTTGGAGGAGGTCATGGACAGGACATTGTCACTAGTGGACCGGAGCAGGACGCGGGAAATCAGAGAATCCTCACCCATCCCTTGGAATGGGATTATTTTGCCAAGTTAGCAACTTTGGGCATGAAAGGTGTTGTTGAGACCATCAGGACTCTGCACCCTGTCTGAACTCAGGTAAGACATCTATTTAAACTCTGACTATCCTGGTGGACGAGTGCGAAGGTCTACTCGGCTTGAGGCGCCCAAACAAGCCTGGTTTGTTGTATAATTTCTGGCTTATTAAACCTGCCATCCAGCAGTCTGGAGAGCTGTCTCTAGGTCTCCCTCTGTCATTCATGCACCAGGCCACTTTCTAATTTCGCCCAGGGGGACTTTGTAGGTCTTGAAGCAATAGAAATGCAAAGAAAGATCACAGCGGATAAAGCATGCATTGACTTTGTGTAATTTTGGAAGAAGTAGTATTGTTGTTTTCAATAATATCAGTCTTTAGTGAAATATTTTAAAAACATTATAATATTCTATAAAGTTGCAAGTAATCGTAAGTCCCCTCACAAAAATAATGTTAATTAAACTCTCTTACAACATATAAACATCAAAATTAAGCAAGCTAGATTAATGTATATAGTCTGGCCACGAGGTCCTCACAGAATATGGACCGAGTTCATTCAGCATGGAAACAGGCAAATAGATTAGTAGAAGTGCTTGGATAAAGTTATTATCAAACAGCATCTGATTCTCGTTCAAAGTTTAGAACATGAGACAACGTTCGGGTAAAATGGTCTCATTTAGCGGTGTGAGAACTAGAGCCCAAAGCCTCTGGCTGGCCATCTGACAGTTCTCTGGTTTTCATGAGTCCACGAGCATTTGCACACGAAAGCTCCAGGTGCAAAGCCCTTGCTCTCATTCACCCGCCCAGCACCTTCCCCTAAGCTGCTGCCGCCGGGGTTCTCAGAGCCCTGGAGTTGTTCCATACATTGAAAGCACGATACGACGAACGCTAGGGGGGGGAAAAATCATCAACAAGATACATTTCAAATGCGGAATCCAATTACTTTTCCCACTCAGAGATGTGTCAAAGGCACGCTGTGTTTTGTTTTCAGGGCGGGGAGATGACTGGGAGGGAATCCTGGGCGCCCATTGGCTGGGCGTTCGCCGCTGCAGTTGCGCTGAATCCGCGCGGAGAGCATTATTGATCCGACGGGTAAACGTGGAGGGAGCCACACGTAGGGGTCCAGGCGGTTCTGAGAAGACAGGCAGCCTTTTCCAGGAGGAAAGTGGTGTCTGTTGGCTGCCCGGCTAGGAGAAGCTTCTCTGATTGAAAGGGGACAGAATGCAAGGCAGTTTGATGCAGTGATTTAAAAAGAAAAGAGAGAGAGAGGAAGAGGGAGAGAGACAGAGAGGGACCGAAAGATTGAGAGAAGGGGCTCACCTTCAGTGCAAGGCTGGGGTGTTGCATCCTGCTGCTGCCCTGTCTGCTGCTGCTCCTGCCGCTGCGTCTGTGCCCTCAGGTAAGGCTTCCTCCTGGGTCTGGGATTGCATCGTGTGTGATCGCTTCAGGGGACGCACACCGAAATTCATACATGATTAATAAAGTGTTGCCTAGTGTAGTCAGAAGCCGAACGAGGCTGCACACAGATCTGGCGTCTGAATTAGGAACCGGTGCATGGCTGTGCTGTGGGAAACTTCCGTTAAGTTCTAAACAAGTCTCCTGTCTTCAGAGTCCGAGGGTACATTCAAAGGGGAGGGAAAGGAAGGTTGTAACCACCGAAGTACTTGGCAGGGCTGAATTTTCAAATGAAAGTAATCAGGCATCCTAGGTGTTTAACTGGTTACTTTATAAGTGGCTTTTTGGATTTCTATTTTTACAACAAACTATGGAATGCTTTGTTTTCAAACCGCTTCTGATCTGTCTTCTGATTCTTGTTAAAATGCAAAAACCTCAGCTCCTTCTCCACTGATTACTCTTAAGGCATGCACATTTTTAAAACCCCACTTCATTAAAAAAAAAAAAAAAAAAAAAAAACATTGTGAAACAATTGGAAGGTTTTAATAGCCAGTCTTTCAGTATACACCTATATGACTTTCCTACCACAGAACTAATTTGGGACAAGTGGAAGATTATCAGAGCTACTGTGTGTTATATAATATGCATTTCGAAAATTATCTTAAGGGTATTAATCATTTGGTGATACATTTAAAAAATAAGAAATATGTGCAATACAGCGTGTGCAAAGAAGTCATTGTTCAAAGAGAACTTTACATTTCATTTTTTTTCTTTTAAAATATCATCATTATTTGTTTTTACATGAATCACAGTGACTTCAGGATCTCTGTAGTTCAGTGCTTAATGTCTCTAACACACATATTTCTCTATACTCTGGAGAAAGGATTGACATACTTTTGGCAGATTCTGTGACCATGTCATGGTTCTCAATTTCTCCAGGTATTACAAAGCTCATTTACAAACTGCTCAGCTAGAAAATTACCTTACATACTGACTGAGGAGAAAAAAATAAATAAATAAAGTGGGTTCTGAAAACGTGTTTACAGTTTCAAATTGTACTATGTATGAACAAAACATAAAAATCCAACCATGTCAAGCAGCTATTTGCTTAATCTTTTCAGCACACCTGATCAGTTTTAAGATCTACAAAATAATATCTAGACACACAGCTGTCCAGAAATATTGAACCTCATCATTCAATGGCACTGTTTATTCATTAAATTATCCTAAGCTATTTGAAAATCAGTTTAATTTATATGTTTTATTATTGTTTCTAGAAAGAAATTTAACTGAATAGGTTTTTATTACCTAAATTTTAATGATTTCAGTAGACAGATTCTTCAGAATTGGAAGACAAATGCTTATTCTTTCTAAGTCCTAAGCAGGTGCTTGACAAATTGTTTTGGAATAGCTATGCACAAAGTAAGAGCTTCCACTTAACTAATTTAACTGGCACATCAGCTTGGTCAGTAACAAGATCTAGTGGCTGTCCTCCTCCTGCTATAAAAATTACTGGAATAAAAAATGGTTTTATATTAACCTGAAAATACAATTTCAAGACATATTTTCTCCTTTTTAGTAGCTCTTACTTTGAAGACTGACATCCAAGTTTAATGCTGCCAATGTTAAGCCCCTTCCCCATAAGAAAATATACCTCCTTTTCTATTGTGTTCAGAAAATCTCCTTTTGCTGGTTTCTTAACTTCTACTGCTTTGTTCCATTTTCAAGCAGTAAGGGGAAGTTTTCAAGCCAATAATCTTTTTTTCCTACCGGACCTCATTCCTTCCACTGATCTGCTTAGTGATGCGATCATTTTAGATAATTCCCAGAAAAGGGGAAACCTGAATTATGGGAAGTAGGATGCCATTTGTTTTACTCATGGGATGATATATATTATGTTCTCATCATAGGAAAAGCAGGACTTAGTTTATGAGAAAATAAATCATGTTAGTGCACCATGTGATATACTTACACCTCAACAGGACTGCATCCTTTAAGGATGGAGCACAAAACTTCTCTTTTTAGAATGAGCATCTTTTGCATCTGGTGCTTTGGCAGAATGTATTAAATGTAACAGTGTGTGATACTGGTTGAAATCCATCAGTTATCATTTAGTGGTTGATACAAATATCTGTCACTTCTCCCTTTAAAATGCCTTGTGATGAACATCAAATCATTCTTGCTAATGAAATGGAACTTTGAATAGTCTGCTTAAATTGTTTTTAAGTAAAATGTAAAATATCTCTGTGTTTTCACACCCATGCCATTCAGATGTCAAATCATTAAATCTATTTAGTAATTGTGATAGAAAAGATGCATGGAGTGATGGTTCTCTTCAGAAGTGAGTCATGTTTTTCATGTAAAAATATCAAAAATAAGGGCTTGTGTAAAAAATGTCCTACTAGGAGACTGTTGTAAACGTCTTCATGCTTTCAAAGGAAAAAGTGTGATTATACTTGTAGAAGTATTATTTAAGGTAAGGTAGTATTTTTTAGTCTTTTAACAACTTATAGGTGTTTTTAAAGTAATTATGTCCTGTGTTACTATGTCACTATTAGCACACCAGTAGATAGTCTGTTTATAATGTGGCACCAATTCATAATTCTATTTATATTAAACTACAGGGGAAATTATTCACCTTTCCTGTTTAACAAACACTGAGCTTTATTTTTATGAATAGACTCAATTTGTATCAAGAAAATAAAAGAAACTTAATCATTAAATA
Organism: Furipterus horrens; assembly: GCF_987537825.1. Taxonomy (NCBI): domain Eukaryota; kingdom Metazoa; phylum Chordata; class Mammalia; order Chiroptera; family Furipteridae; genus Furipterus; species Furipterus horrens. Next base: position 19,273,206 of record NW_028327175.1, read on the forward strand.
AGGGATAAACATTTATGATTTTTAAAGGGAATTTTCCTTTTACTTTATTAATTCATACATGATAATTGAAAAACTACATCCAGAGCTTTCTAAAGCATTTTAATAGTTGTATTTAAGGTAACTGCATCTTTTTCTGAATTACTATAGTAAAAGGTTGATACATCATCACCAAATTTTAAAGAAAAAATTGTATGTGTGTGCAAATGTGAATAATGACACCTGTGTTGAATATCAAATAGGGATTTTCAAAGTTATGTTTAAGCATCACATGTTAAAATAACTAATAATATGGAGCAAGTACAATTTTTGGAAAGGACTAAGACTAAGAGAAAGTTTTGACTATTGAAAAATTAAATAATGTGTGGACTTCATGTTATGCTATTTTACTTTTTGTGAGCTCCTTGATATATAATTAAATAATTCATTTATTCAATTTTTCAATTATTCATATTTAATTTAATAAACATCTTCTAAGCTATTGAAAACAAGGACCTCGTTTACTATTTTTAAACTTTAGGTTCATTCAAGTTTGTATGAATTCATTCTGGTATAGTTTATGGTACTAAGTGATAAGTTTTCAATATGCTTCAGATATTTTTTATACTAAAGGACTATGGGTTTCTTTCATATTTTTGCCCTGTAAATATCTAAGTCACTATGTTATAAATTGATTTATATTACCTAAGGAATGTGGCATTTAACTAATGTAAAATGCTTTGTAAAATATGTAAATGTTGTGCATATTTGCATGAAGATTCTAGTAAAAAAAGTGAGGCCCTGATTCATGCACAGATACTCTTTAGAGAAATATAGGGCTTATGTATAAACTCATACATTACTCATTCGAATAACTGATTGATGTGTACTTAGTTCCAAGTACCAAAGAGCAGTTAACCATTAAGTCATAAGTATGAATATAGACTTTTCCACAAAGCAGGATATTAATTACACATATGATTGATTATTACATCTTAAGTGTTCCATATAAGTGATGGGTTCTAGAACTTTTTTTCTGAAAAATTGTTAAAACATAAAAAAAGTTTATCTCCATGAAAAAAATGAGTCATGACCCATTGCCTGCATTAAAATGTGGAAAGATCAAAATTTTGGAGTCAATGATTTAAATACAAATTTTAAGAATTAGTCTATGGGCATATTGAATCAAATTACTTAACTTTCTGATCCTTGTTTTTTTTTTTTTCTTTTTTTCTTTGATTTAGTATTATATTACCCCATAGAAAGCATGAACTAATGGTCAACTCTTTCTCCTTTTAGACTTCCATGGCTATAGCAAGCTAGATTTGTAAAAATGAACTATAGTCATAGCTGGCCCTCTGCGTTAGATGAAAACATGAGGTGGCCAGGATTTCTTATGTGCTAGAATTCAGTCATTTTGAAATGGAATGAGTTCTCAGGTTACTTGTTTTAAAAAAAAATTCTTATTTTTGGCAGGAGTGTTTCCAATAGAAAGGAATGGATATTTTTGATAGTTTAAAGAATAAGTGAAGTTTAGACTATGATGAACCTTTTAACAATACATTTCAAAATGTTTAGAAACCAAGCAAAGACAATAGGATGGAGCTAGAGGGAGTACAGACTCAAGGGAAGTTTTGGGACCTTTATTTTTTTTTCCCATAAAAACTTGAACAGGTGAATAAATGAGATAGAAATCATTGTAAAGAGAAAGAAAAATAAATGATAACCCAGGTCTTAGATTGTTGGAAAAGGCCATCAAGAGGATGTGACTGCTAGTCTTGGGAATGCATGATTCACCATTCCCAATAATAGTTACTGTTTCAAGTAATGCGTTGTTGAGACCATATGGACTGAACACATGATTGATAGTTTCAGATTCTGGTGAGTGGATGTCAATATCTACTCATCTTCCAGCTTCCCACGACCCCTTGGAGTGGCTTGTCTCTTTCTTCAGTTTCTCCTTGCTTTCTGTGTACAATGGCCAGTTTCAGATTTTACCTAAGAAGCTCCGGAGTTTTCAAACCAACATGGAGTAGATGAAAATTTATCTAGGGCATAGGTGAAAGGTACACTTAGAAGTCATTAATTTTAATAATGCATTTAAAAGCAACATATCACATAATTTAGCTGTTATTTCAACATTTATTAAAAAATCTTGATTGTCAAAAAAATTCTTAGGAAATCATCAACCAAAATGCAATGCTAAATAATTTATACAAATTAATACTTTTATGTGTAGTTGAAAAAGATCTAAATGTTTGGTAAATGTTGAGATGTATATAAAGTTAACATTAATAAACTCTTCCCATGAAAAATAATGTTGTGATGTTGGCATTAACACTAAATAGTGTAATGCATTTAAAATATCTTTGAGGAGAAAATTTAGACATGCTTGAATTGACACACAAATAACAATATATCCAAAATAAAATGTCTTCTTACACTTTGTCTGCCAATCTTTATTTCCATGAAGTTTAACCATTACTCCAATGGATATGATTTCTGACATACTTTAAAACAAGGTTTTTACTGTACTCTTCCCTAATTATTAACAACAAGATAGTAAGTAAAAATTTTAAAAAATAAGCTTTTGGCATTTCTTTTTTTTTTTTTTTTTGTATATTTGGTTGCTTAGCAAGAATAGGAAGCCCAGGATTACTTTCTGAAGTAAAATAATGTATTAAATTTAGACATTAGATATTTTAATCAATATCCAATACGTGTAACTGAATTCCCTACCAGAAGAAAGTCACCACTATTTGATTCTAACATAGAAGGAAGTCTAATATATATGAGTATTGCATCTATTGCAACAGGAACTAGAGTTGTGTCAAGTAAAATATATGCAGCAAAGTCTTATATGAACTAAACATAAATAATATAACATTTAACAGCAGTATTAAAATGACAGTTATTTCATAATATATTCAAATCTCAATATTTCATATGTTTATTTAACAATAAATTTTAGATACCTCTGGTTATATAAAAGCATCGATAAAAAAAAAGGTTATATGAAAATATATGGCATGTGATTTGTCCCAGTCCTAAAGTTTACACACACCTCTAGATAGTGATATGTTAAACTGTTGTTACATTTGAAAAGAAAAGAATTGAAGTCAGACTGTTCAAAATACACAATCATGACACAAAAGCACAGTCTTATAAAGTTCTGGTGGGTTGTAAAATATGGCATCTTTTCAAAAGGAAATCTGGAAGTATCTATCAATTTTTTTTAAATGCATCAATTTCAACACTTAGATTATTTTCTGCAGAGATATATATTCTTATGTGCTTGTTTGTATCTTCTGGTTTTATTCTTCTTTCAGTGAGTCCAGCTTCTCTTTCTCCTTTGCTGAATTCTCCCACTTCAGACCCAAAAATTGGAACAGGGTATCCTAGGAAGCAGTCCTAGGCACCACTTACCTCTCAATATAGAAACTTCTGAAGAGGTATTCCATCCAGTTGCAAGGGTTTAAATGCCATGTGAATGGGTCTTTGCAAATCTTTGTCTCCAATCACTGTGCTGAGCATCAGACACCAGTTTCAGAAGGACTACTGGGTATTTTCACTTGCACATCATTGTTAGTCTGCTCAACTTACTAGAGCAAAATACCATAGATTGAGTGGCTTAAACAACAGAAATTAATTTATTCACAATTTTGGAGGCTCAAAATCCAATATTAAACTTCTGGCTGATTTGACTTGGTCCTTATGAGAACTTTCTTTTTGACTTGTAGACAGTGTCTTCTCACTGTGTACTTACATTCCTTCTTCTGGGTGCTCCAGCAGACAGAGAGAGAGAGAAGAGAGAGAGAGAGAGAGAGAGAGAGAGAGAGAGAGAGAGAGAGAGAGAGAGAGAGAGAGAGAGAGAGATTGAACAGGTTCTTCTTTGGTGTCTCTTTTTATAAGGGAACTAATCCCAGAATGAAGACCCCATCCTTATGACCTCATCTAGCCATAATTACCTTCCAAAGGCCGCATCTCCAAATATCATCACCTTAGCATCAGGGATCCAACATATGTAGCCTGTGGATTTTGGCAAAATTCAGTCTAAAAATCATTTAGACACACTTTGTTCAAAATCGAACTCTTGGTTTCTTCCCCTCTTCATGACAACCTAAATATATTAATTTTCCTAATCTTCTTTATTCAGTCAATTATATAATTTTTAATTTAACTTTTTAAAAAGAATTTAGGGTCAACTTTGAGGCTTTGTCTTCCTCCTGTCTCCCCACAATCAGTATCAATATTGAATCTGTTGGTTTCATTACTTTATTGTCTAAATATATCTTTTTTTTCTTTTCTTTTTTATTGTTATTCTGTTACCATGGTCCCAATTTTCCCTTTTTGCCTACCCCCCAACCTACTCCCTGCTCCCACACTCAATCCCAGCCCATTGTCCATGTCCATGCATCATTCACTCATGCTCTTTGACTCCTCCCTTCCCCTTCTTTCTGCCATTGTCTGAAAATACTTTTAAGCCAGTCACTTCTCACCTCCATCATAGGTCCTTTGATCCAACCATATGGTCAGTCTCCAAACAGGTCTTTCTTCTTCTGCTTTCAACCACTCTGCCCCCCCAAATTCATTGCATGATATCCAGATATAAACCCTCCAGTATCACCAAAGTACTTTCCACGGTTTAAAGCCAGTATCTTGCCTAGCCCCTCCATTTTCTTCCTCATTATGCCAAGTCTGTTGCTGCCACAGGGACTTTGCACTCATTCAGCTCCTCTCTTTACTTTGTGAAGACCTTGGTTTACATATTATTAATTAATAGTTAAATCTTCTAACCACTGACTCTTTCTTCCCCAGAGGAATGATCATTTCCTTTATTCATATTTAATTTTCTCTAAATAGGACCTGCTTCATATTACATGATACTGTACTATATTGTCTGTTTTCCAACATAAAATCCAAACTCTGTGAGGAAAGCCCTACACTAATTCCTGGCATCTAAAATTCCTCAATAAACATTTGATTGGAAAATGAATAAGGGAATGAATGAAAGAATGGATATAAGCACATATTCACCTAAATGTGCACATGCATATAAAGAAGTTTAGACAATTTACAGGATGATATGTTAAGGGCAGTTATCTTTAGGGGGGAGAGTGAGACATACCTGAGAAGTATATGACATTTTAATATAATATATTCACGCATATAACTTGGTCTATACATATAATAACCATTAATTAGTCATGCAATTTATATCAGTATTTGGTATTGAAACAGTGTACTCCTGTTAAAATGATTAAGGGAATAAAAAGAACACAATGTAGTGTCAGCCTACAATAAGTGATTTTAAAGCTAAGACAAAATAATTTGGACTAGTACCAGTTATCTTTGCAACTCAGGGGTCAGTATTATCTCACTGTATATAGTGTCCTGATTCCCTGTGGTATCCACAATTAAAATAAACCTCTCAGGATACACTGAAAAGGGGAAGGAGGCCTTTAAAGATTTGTCTTAATTGGCTCTGAGATTCAGTTTTGTTATCTGAAGGGAACAGAGGAGAATCAGTATTAACACCTGGACTCCTGTCTGTGCAAAGTCCAGAGCTCCTGAAGTAACAATTAAATGGCTTAATCTTAAAACCCTCCAAGGTTTAATTCAGTAGCTCTCTACAGAGGGACATCGCTAATTCTTACTGAATTGCTGCTGCTGCTGCTAACTGCACTGCCTTAATTTGAACAGTATTCAAAATTCCATTCTCTCTAATGAAGTTAATTGCATTATGAAAGTCAGCTTAGAGTGGGAACTTATTTCCTCTTGTGGAGTATTTCTCTATAGAGTCCTATCTTTTCCTTTCAATTTTCCACATGCACATTTACACAGAATAATGTCACAAATGCCTTGTACCCTATTTAAACCAGATTTCAAAGAATATTCTTTAAAATATTGATATGCACACCAAAGCAGCTTAGCTATCCAAAGTGCCTACAATTTTGTACATACTTAGGCTATCTGATATAATAGACTCTAAGTCTTTGGAACATTAACAAATCTGTGAGCGTTTAAACAAGTCGTGACCTATTCACTTAGAGGGCTACTTCAGTAAAGTGAAGGCTCACTTAGGTTAATAATGGATCATGGAGCTGTTTGATTTGCAGTGCGCTAAGTTGCCCATTATCCCTTGACATTCCCATGACTCGTGTTATCACATTAGATAATGAGTCAGGCCCCTTTCTTTATTCCTACAGATATACAAGTCATTACCAGCAATCTTAGTGTGCAAATCCATGAAGCTTTGTTCCTAATAACTTCACAGAAATTATTATTTTTCCAAGAGTATGAAATTTCAGCCAAGAGTCAATGTCCTCATGAGACTATCAGTGGTTTATTCAGAGTTCATCTGGGTATCTTTTTGAACTAGACAGTCAGGCATCCTCTCTGTTTTTTTAATTTTCATTTTTGTAATTTTCTTGAGGAAGTATATACAACTCATTGACATGTTTCCATAACTTGGCATCCTCAGAATTATATTTAAATTTACCATTTACCCTTATTTCTTCATACATATAGATACACAAACATGCATATATGAAAAGATAACTTTAAACAATGGAACATCAATTATAAATGTTATAATAAGGAGCCAAATTTTGTTTTATAATGCTATCATGGTGATGGCTTACTTTGCCTGTTTTCTCATCAAACCTAGTTTCTCTAGAGGCATTTGTTTGTGCTAAGAAATCCTGAAAATTCAGGTAAATATACTATAAATGTATTTAAATGTTTTCCAAAGCTTTTTTCTGATGCTCTTGTATTTTATGTTTATTGCTGTGTGTGCATGTATGTTCATACATACACAAATGTTAAAAGCAACTTCTTCAGTAAGATCTCTAACACTTACTAAATGTTGCAGATGGAAGGCAATAAACCCTTTTGGCATTAATCCTTCCTAAAAATGAAATACTCCTACACCATAGAGAAAGCTATGAAATATGAATTATAGAAAGAAAACAACTTCATTTTGTCTTGCTCTGTGATTTATGCTGTAGGGATGACAACCTTGGGGGAGGTGAAGAATGGTAAATTTCTCTGTGTCTGATGCTAATTTTACAGCACTACAGAAAATGGTAGCATTGTGCCATATTCCAGATCTCTAAGTGAATTTATTTAAAGATGGTCACTGTGGAAATCTGGTAGGTTATGGCAGTTTTTACAAATAGATTTGAGAAAAAAATCTCCAGTATTGTGGATTCACAGAAACTATCCAGACAAATTATTATATTTGCTTCCTAGTTACAAAGTGACGATTAATACTTTTAACACAGAGCGAAGATATTTTCATTAATGGTTACTTAACCAGTTTTTGTAAGTACATTTACTGTTCCATTCTTTAATGCCAAAAAAAAGTTTCAAAAGACATAAAAGTGAGGAGATAGTTTTAGGCTGAAAAGGTAGAGCCCCAAATTCTCTTTACAAAAGCAGTCAAAAGATGTACCTGTCCTTCTCTGATAAAAATTATGGGAAAGTAAAAACAGTTACAAAATATATAAAGGCATTTCCCAACTCTTCCTTTGGTTTATTACTAATTGGTTAAAATGCACTTAGAAAAATGCATTTATACATGAGAGAAGTCTGTTTAAATATTTTTGATGACTAGTTACAAAAATATCATGATCTCATACAGTTTCTATTCTTCATCTTCTAATTCTCAAAATATTTTCAACTTTATCCCTGGTCACATACTAAGAAAACCAGATAGTTTAACATTTCCAATTTTGTTTTGATTTTCATCTTTAGTTCTGGGTTGACTTCATAATTTATTATTCTAGAGAAATCTTGCCTTATTCCTTCCTTACTGAGGGCCCTAGTCTTATAAAGGCAATGGCTTGTTGGTTAATACTTGATTCCACATTACTTGCTTAACCTTAGCTCTGGTCTCTGACTATTTTTAAGCCTCCATGAACGTCATTTCAATACTTTCTTGTAAAAAAACCCTTATAGGTCATGACTTTCATGGACAAACTAATATTCAATTACACATCCCTCCCATCTTTGAGCTCTATAACTTATATTTATATTTATGTTCAGAGTCACAGAATATATATTTCTCCCTTATTCTGCATACAGCTTTTGCTTAGCTTAGTGCATGTAATAAATTTAGCCATCTTCCATAAAAAAGACTTGATATTACTTATTTAATATTACCCATTTCAAAAGGTGACATGTTTACATTTTATTTATTTATTTATCTATTTATTTATTTATTTTATTTTAACGTATTTTAATGGCAACCTTACAGGAAAAACCCAAAAGAGATACAATATTGAAAACATGTACTTGTATCTAGGACAAGTCAGTTAGAAACATGTAGTAAATGGATGGAATCTACTGTATGATAAAAATGCTACAAATGCCATTTAGTTGCCATCAATAAGAAACGTGCTCATTTAAAAAAAAAAAATCCAAATGTTGCATGTTTACATTTTAAAGGAAGCCATCTGGAAGTAATGTTGAATCCGAGTAACAATTAACAGAGTTGGGATTCCATTACAGTTCCATAGATGCTATTTTGAGGATTTGAGTTTTCTTTTCAAATATAACCTGATTAGTGTTTTCATCAGATGTCATAGGATGTATTTTGTCAACTAGATGATGATTGTTATTTTTCTTTTTATGTATATTTTCATATTTTATTGTAAGTATAATCTATGTTCATGGTGAAGACAATCAGGTATTGTTGAAGGTATTAAACTGAAATCATCTCCCTTCTTACCTGCCCATTATTCTACTTCCCAGAGTTATCTGCTCACTCCAGAAGTTTCCTATGTATTCTCTCAGAAACGTTCTGCCAATGGACAAGTGCATGTATATATAGAAAACTATTCTTTCTTCAATTTATTTAATAATTACTTGACCCAGTTAAGTTTTCTCTTAACAGTTTTTTTTTTCCCAACTTGAATTCCCAGATGCTCACACACCTTCAGTTTTACTTTTTCCTTCACTAGCAATCTCTTGTCAGTTTTATTTGCTGGTTTCTTCTCCTCTCCCATTAATACAGAAGCAGCTTTGTTTTCTACTGTCTACACCCACACATATAGTGGTCTAATCCAAGTTCATAGTTTTAAACACCATATGTTGACATTTCCCAAATGTATGTCTTCAGCTCAGACCTCCTCAAATCTAATCCCCTCTATTCAACAGTTTTCTTTGCATATGATGCACTTGGATACCTAAAAGACTTTTCAAACTTACCAGTCCAAAATGACCTCTTATTCTTCATTCAAAAATATATTCTATTCTCAGGTTTTGCTATGACTGTTGATAAATTCTATCCCTTAAGTTATTCAAGAAAAAAATCTCAAAGTCTTTTATAACCTCTTTCTCTCACATTTCAGGTCTAATCATCCAGGAAATCCTGTTGGTTCTAATTCCAAAGTATCTGTAGAATCTTACCAATCCCCAGCAGTTTCACTGTTTCTATCATGAATCTAGTAGTAACAATTGCTAACTTGAATCACTTCATTAACCTCCTAACTCATCTCCTTGCTTAGAACCATCCAAAGACTAGCCTCACCAGCAAGGATCATCCTTTAAAAACATGTTAAATCATGCAAACTCTCTGTTCAAAACCAACTTTTGGCTTCCCATTTACCTCCCAGGAAATGTCAAGGGGCTGTGTTATGTGCCCCTAATTTTATTTCTGATCTATTCTGTTCCCCTTACTTGTTCTACTCTCATAACTCTTCTTGCTTCTCTTGGAGAATTTAATAAGGCTTATTTCATGTTCGCTAGACATTTTGTCCAACTGGAATGTTGTTTACCAGATACCTATTTGGGTAGCTGCCTTCAAATGCTTTTGTTTAAGTCCCTCCTTCTCTTTGAGCTCTATCCTCATTACTCTATTTACTAGTGCAAACTGCATAAAACCCTTTAGCAATACAATCTCCTTTATCCTGTTCCATATTTTTATTTCTCTCCCTTGTTTCTGGGACATAAATACTTGGAGAACAAGGATCTTTACATCTTGTCTGCTAATGTATATCCGGAGATAAGACTAGTATCTGGCAAACTAACACACAGTAAGTATTTGCTATATAATCATAAATAAATTATATCTATATATGACCAAATTACTCCATATTTCTTATATGACTTTATATTAGCATAAACACATATATTTTTTGAAAAAAGGAATAAAAATACTATGTTATTTTATATATTTATAATGAGAAAAATATGGTTGGATTCTGGAATTGTGAAATGAAATATCTACAGTACTTTGTTCTGGTTTGTTTGTGTGTGATTGTAATTTTGTTGTTTCAATTGCACTTGATTAATTGAAATCTGTCTTACCTGATTGTTTTGGAGATTCTTTTTCACTGGCAGAGGACGGAAAACAAAGAAAAAATTACCTCTACCTCCTGCTCTTTTTGCATCTAATATTCATAGACTTTATCTTTTAGACTCTTAGGTGTCTGGCCATTTACAAATTAAGGTGAAAGTGTAGTTGTACATGTTTATGAGCTCATGTGTACAAACAAGGGTCTACTTATGTGTATATGTGTTTGTTACTGAGGTTAATTATAGCGAATTAGAGTATGTTCTTAGTGGTGTAAGTCAGTTCAAGTGTAAACTAGACAGAAATATATACACACATTTACATATGCACATATCAAGTAAAAGAAAAATGGGGAAAGAAGGAGTGGAAGAGACAGGGAACTTTAAGTGATGTTTATGAAGTATAAGGATTATGTCCCTTTACATGAATTGAAAATATTTCAATTTATAAATAGTTTAGTATGATATTTAATCCCTTAGGTTTTCTAACTTGTTACACAAAAAATCTAGGGTACAGCAAGAGGACAAGAGAAAGAATAAATAAAACAACAAAGAAATGGCCAAATATATTTAGTAAACAGTATGATGTTAACATAAAAACTACAGAAATAAATTTTAAGTTGAGAACTTGCATAAAGGGTTAAAAATTATACATTTCATGAAGTATCTATTACCTTTTGATAAATGGCCCCTTCTCTGTGGATCTGAGTTTATTTGGCTTACTATGAAAAATTTCACAAACTGGATGCTTAGACAACAAGTAGTTATTTCTAAAAGTTCTAGAGGCTAGGAAGTCAAGATCATGGTGCTGGCAGATTCACGGTGTTGTTCAAAAACAGCGGCTGTCTTCCTCTGTTCATGTGGTAGAAAGGAGAGAGAGTTCTTTTATAAGACACTAATGTCATTCCTGAGGACTTTACCTTTACGACATTTTCATCTCCCAAAGAGCCTCCCCCATAATACCATCACAGAGGGGGCTAGAATTTCCACATATATGTTTTGAAGGACACATGTATTCAGTTTACAGAACTAACTTTAATGGAAGGTGCTGTTACTGTTGTTTTATTATTGATAAAAGTTACTGTTGAATCAGTGTTTTAGTTAGGCTTCAAGTATGGTGGCAAAGAAAACACTAAATTTCATGAAAACAAGGGATTAGTTTTTAGAATGGATTTGCACAATTGTGGGTGAGCTGGAGAATTGACAGCCTGGAAGGGGCTGACTGAGGATCACAAAGAAGAAGCATCTACCCATTCTGACTGAAGCTGTTAGTGGAGGTGGAGAGTCACTGTTTGCAGGGACATTTGGGAAACCAAACTCGTAGGACCACCAAGGCATTGGGATATGATGGGTGCTCATGGAGAGGTCTACAAGAAGCTTCTGTATCAGCTGAATGACTGCCTCGGTAGATGAGCAGTCAAGAAATAAGGGTGGGTGGACCTGAGGCTGTTGTGCATCAGCATGGCCAGCCATCAAAAGTAAGAGCTAATGGAGCAACATAGAAGAGCGAAGACCAGCTGTGGGTCTGTCTGTCAAACATCTGTCTGCAATGATCTTCGAGAATAATGGTGGTCCCTTCACTTTTGTCTGCCAAGTTGTACTGCTGGTTAGTTCTCATCAGCAAGCATCTAGAAGGGGAACTTATGACACATTTTCTGCTTAATTAACCTGTTATACAAGGGGGCACCCCCCAAAACTGGGATTTATAGAAAATGTGTATTTATTCTTAAGTATTGAAACTTCAGTCACCTTAAAAGTACTTTCCATTTGATGCAATACACCTATCAGGATGTTTTTCCACTGCTCGAAATAGTTTTTGAACTTGTCAATTTTGATGTCTTTTAGTGCTTCTACCATTTTTTTGTTTCAGCTCTTTCACATCAGCAAGACATTTTTCTTTAAGGATTATTTTCATCTGGGGAAACAAACAAACAAAAATAGTTGCTTGGGGGCAAGATCGGGTGACTAGGGAGGATAGGGCACCAAGATCATGTTTTTTTTTGTCCAAAACTGAACACTCAGTGCAGTGTGGGTAGGTGTGCTCATAAATCACCCATTATGGAATGGGCAAACATGTTGAAAGAGTCTTTCAAAATGGCCTCTCCCAATAATGCCAGCTGGTGCACTGATACAGATGGGTTCATAGAACACACATCTAGTGGGGAAAGCCTGTAATACAAGGCACCTGCCCTCTAGGAAAAAATTATGTTTTGAGGGCACACCCCCTTTTAAGAGAGTGTAGGAATGCTGTGCCTTATCACTCTGGCATCCAATGACACCTCTTGAAATTATGTTTATCTTCCACATAGATGAAAATTAGGTTTCCACCTAACATGATAATCTCAGGATTTAATATATAAATGCAGTTTCCATGTAATTTTATTTAATAATCAGCTTAGTACATTTAATCAGCCTGTTTTTACTCTGTGGTCTAGTATACATTAAGCAATAATGAAAAGCAAGATGTAATAAAATGTTCAACAGCCCAATCCATCCAGATTGTACATGGAAAAATATAAGATGTGATCTTTCACTTCTCTCTTCATAATGATGAATATTTTTTACATTACTAAAATGTCAACAACCTATTGGTGTTCTCACTTACATTTACATGGAATACAAAATGTTTATCTGACATATGGCAGCAGTCTGGAAGGCCTAATTTTATCTTTGAAATTTTATCCTCATGTATTTGGGATTATTTTATATCAAACTCGATGTGCCAAGATCACATTGTTTTTCACTTTATATTTCCATTTAGTGAACACCTATTTAACAGTCTAATATATGCCAGACCCTCGTCTAAGCACTGTGTATATAGCAATGAAAACAACAGAGTTCTTGTCTACATGAGGCTTTTTATATATTCATTTTTAGCCTATAATCCATATGTCCCATTAAATGATAACTCCATTGGAGCTAAAGAAGTTCAGGTAACAAACTTCAAAAAATTAGCTAGAGCAGGAGTTCCCATGAATATGGTGGGCATAATGCTAGTGTCCATTGTGGGGATGATATGTTTAGTTACATGGTCTCATGCAGCTTTCCCCCAACACCCTGCAAGAGAATAGTGGCAGTTTTGTTGCAGAGAACCGAGAGGTTTGCATACTATGCCTTTGCATAATTAACTGATCCTGAAATAACTTAATTTATTTGTTCACCTATTTTTAATTTTTAAAATGGATATAATTATCGTAACTTCTAACATTGTATTAGTTTTGAGGTGTACAGCATAATGATTTTATCTGTGTATATACTGGAAAAGATCACCACCTTAAGTGTAGTTCACATCCATCACCACCCATAGTTGCAATTGTATTCTTATGATGAAAACTTTTAATATTTACTCTTATCCACTTCCAAATATACAGTATAATACTAACCATGGTCACCATGCTGCACATTACATCCATAGGACTTATTATTTTTTAACTGGAGGATTGTACATTTTGACCACCTTCATCCATTTCACCCGCCCTCCCAACCCAATGCCTTTGGCGACCAGGAGTCGCTTCTCTGTATCAGTGACTGTTTAACTCCAGAAATAATTCATGTCATCCAGTATTTGACTTTCTCTGACATTTCATTTAACACCATGCCCCTAAGGTCTGTCTATATTGCAAATGGCAGGATTCCCTTCTTTTTCATGGATGGATGATATTCCATTGCATGTGTGCAGTCATCCATTACTTTATCCATTCATGTGCTGATGGACACACATGGCTTTCCTGTTTTGACTGTTGTAAATAGCTCTGCAGTGATTATGTGCATGCATGTATCTATTTGAGTTAGTGTTTTCACTTTCTTTGGATAAACACCCAGAGGCGGACTTGCTGGATCATACTCTAGTCTTAGTTTTAATTTTTTTGTGTGTGGAAACTCCATATTGTTTTCCATAGTGACTGCAACTTTTCACATGCTTTTGGCCTTCTGTCTGTCCTGGTTGAAGAAATGTCTACTCAGATTTTCTGCCCAGTGTTTAATAAGATTTTTTTATGTTAAGTTGTATGAATTTCTTATGTATTTGGGATATTTATCTCATCAAATAAATTATCGATTAATATCTTCTTTAATTCAGTATGTTCTCTTTTTGTTTTGTTGATGACTTTTATTTGCATTTCCCTGATAATTGGTGATGTTGAGCACCTCTTCATGTACTTGTCGGCTATGTGTATGGTCCTAATGCAGTGGTATTTAGAGTTAATTCATTCGAATCAAATTGTTTCCATTTTATAGTATGGGTTTGTATATTTAACAAAAATGAAAGCTCCTTCAGAGGTATAAGGCTTTTCCCTTTCTAGTTCATATAATGGCTCTCTTTACATTAAACACATTTTCCTGGTCTAATTATTCTTACTACATTTGAAGTTTTCTGTTGCACAAAGGACCCTTTTGTAACTTCTTTTGAAGGAAAGAATAGTACACTTCCTAAGCAGACATTGTTTCAGTTACCAACAACTCACCTCCTCTTTTAGGGAAAAAAACAATTGTACAGTAATTCTTCACTTAGCCATCTATAGATTCTTGGAGACTGTAACTTCAGATGAAATGACATATAACAAAACCAATTTTCCCACAGAATAATTGATAAAAACTAGTAATGTCCTTACAGTATATTTCTGGTCACAGAAATATCACCAAACTACTAAAGACCCAAAACCCTTCTAATGTTTAACTTTGATGAGTTATACATACATTTAAGAAGGATGAATAAAAATTCCAAGCCACTTTATCCAGTTCAGGGTCTCAGATGGCCTAATCCTCCTCTGGCAGCTTAAGATGCAAGATGGGACCCACCTCTGCACAGGAAACCCTTCCATCATGGGGCCAGTACACACACACACACACACACAGTCACTCAGGCTGAGGCAAATTGGACATTCATTTGGATGGGGGAGGAAATTGGAGTCCCAGGAGAAAACCCAGTCAGACTTGGGGAGAAGTGCAAACTCTGCACAGACAGTGGCCCTTCCTGGAATTATTTTTCTCATCTACATTGTAACAAAATGAGGTCGAATGAAATAATTTTGCTTGAGGACCCACTGTAGTTTCAACAACATTGACATCAGCTGGCCTTTGACTTAGCTTATGAAAAATAATTTGAACCATAGGGACTATGGCTTTTGTATATAAGTTAATTTCTGTATTTTCCTCTTCAATTCTTCTTCTACTGTCATGTCAGTCAGCAATTAGGGAAGCATGGGCTGACTGAAAGTGAACAAATGAGCCATTGCATTGAGACAGTTGCCTTGCAGATTTGCCCAGATTCACAGTTGCCTTTGTATGAGTGATAAATAAATTTGTATAAAGGAAAGTGAAACTAACAGTTAGAGGAAGGTTCTATAGTAAGTTCAAATATAATCCCCTTTCTAGAAAGAGGTTACTGGTAAAATAATACCATTAAAATTTGTTAGATTCACAGAGCAATAATGACGGCTAATGAATGATCATTGAATAAACCCATCTCCTTATTAGTAGGATTATTTTCCTTGATCTAACCCAAATTCAAAGTACAAATTAAATTTTAGCTATAGTTTTACTCCTAACATGGGAAGACATTCCAATAATATTTAACTCCTTGAGTAAATAGTGCAATATATTTTAAATTGTTATATATTCTAGTTCTTGAATGGGAAAATATTCTGGAAATGGAAAACAATTAAGTGATTATTATATTTAAGTGATTAAAGTGATTAAAAACTAGAATATCCAAAAACAATTACAGATGGGAAATAACATTATGAAATACATTACTGACCTAAGAATTCTCGTCCTGAAAAAGCAAAAATTAAACATGTTCTGTGTGATTAGATATGGGTAGGAATATAGGAATAGTAATGATATGATAATTAGAGTCATATCGAGTGTTCCTCTAAAATAGTTGTGCATTTTAACAGAAGACCAACAAATTCTTGCAATAGAAATCTTCAAAATCCCTTTCACTGCAGTATTTTGCTAAATAGAAATGCAAATTTTATTACTAGATTGTGTGTCTCTTTATTTTATGAGCACATTTAAAGCTTTTTCATTTGCTGATGCTAAACTTATATTCCATAGACATTTTTCCCTCCCTCCCTGCCTTCTTTTGTCCTTCTAGGTTTTTCTTTTGAAATAGTTTTCTAAAATCTCCACCATCAATATAATAAATGTTCTTCCTCTCATAGTATTTTTATTCCAGCTAAGTGTCTTTCTTTTAAGACATCTTTTCATTCAATGAACAATACTATATTTTAAGGACTGTGATACCTTTATCCTCTATTTAAAGTCTCACCTAATTTTCAACTTTCCTTAAAAGCATTTGTCCCTATTTATCTTCATTCTTTCAACATATCTCTTATTCTTGTTTGTAGATCTTCTGTATAGTTTTGCTCACATAAGAACCTAATAAGCTGTTTTATTTTTCTTTTATAATCATTCCTTATTTATTAAGTACCTACTATTTTTCAGTGACTAATTCTACAGTGGAAATTTATCTTTGTTTCCCACTTCCCTAACTGGCACCGTAGAAATGATACTTTTGTTGACCCCTCACCTACTCCAAAACACAAGGTGGTTTAACTAATGAATGAAGATCTTTGCAATTAAAAATGCAATAGGCTCAACAAAAATACTTTTGTTCGGTTGCAGAAGGTCAAGGATTATTAACTAAAACATCTGATAGTCATGCTGTCTAGCATAACTCTTGGGAGAACAGTGAGTGCAGAATTAATGGAAGGTCATGTCTTTTGATTTAAAACAAAACCAAAGAGAATGATTGTGTGTCCTATCTGGAGTAGTATTAGTGCAAGTTTACTTTCTGATAGCTTTATTTAATTTACAATAATAACCATGTGTTACAGCATTGACTAGTTGGTCAATAAAAAAGTAATGTTGTTAAACTGCTGATAGTATTTCAGTGCATCATAATGTGTCTTGATTTAATCAAGTGACCATTGAGACATACATTATGACTATTACCAAGAAGAAAATAAATATTGTCAAATTGCATGTCCTTGAAAGATTCTGTTATCCCTGTAATGAACATTTCAAATACTTAAACATTGTGAATAAATTAAATCTGGGCTAGTCTCATCTACTGGTCCTGTATTTTCTGAAATAACATTATTTCCACATAGGGACCAACTCTGACTTTTACAAGTTCTTGATAATTAAGTGAAACTATTTTGCGATATAATTTGTATTAAGGTACTTGATGACCAAGTCTTTATTGGGAAGAGGTCTTGTCATTGTTTTGTATGATTTTTTACATCACTGATCTTGCCTAGTTTGCATTTTGAATCTGCCCTATGATTTCACAAAATCTGTGGCATACAGGACACTAAACGTCATCTATGTGACAAGTACTGTCATCTGCTCTGAAGAGATTAGGATGCACACACTTTTATCTTTGCTCTCTTTGCACTGATCTGGAGTCAGTGTTCTGCCAACAGTGCATTGTGACACTGTCAGGAATGTAGAAAATACTCTGGATCTTGTTACATTGATACAAGTAGCTACATTCCTTGATTTTAAGAGGTATTATACCTCGATTCAAGCTAAAATTAAAAACACGGGTCAAAACACCAGATATCTAGTTGGGCAACCATTAAAAAGTAGTTCATCCTGACTAGGAAAAAAAATTGAGTCATGAGAAACTTAAATTAATTACTGGGTGTAGAGTGTTTGAGTGAGAGATGTATTTTCAAGAGTAAACTTTGAATTTTGAAAATAATGGATCTATTGATTTACAAAAAAAAGATGTTCATCAAATCTGAAAGGATAATTATCATAGACTTAATTAATACATTATTAGTCTTTGAAGTCTCAGATCAAAAATAATATTTCTATAAAAATGTAACTTTTTTAAATATTTGTATTTGCATCTGCTCCTTCTCGTCCTTTATAATTGTCTCTGGTTCTCTTTGCAAAACCACATACTTGTCAAAGATTGAAATAAATTAACAAAATAAAGAAAAGAAAATGTGTTATTTTTAATTTTGTCATCGTAGCAAATATATTTAGAATGTTTTGTTATGATCACATTTTATGTTATTAAACTTTTTACAAGTTATCACCCTTATGTACCAATTTGTTTATTATCTTCATTGAGACTTTGATAACACCCTCAATTCCCAGAACTCTTTGGTTATCTTGCCCCAATACATTGCTTCTGATAAAAATCACCAATCTGATAGTCTTAATGAACATGCATATGATCAATATTCCCAAATGGACACCTAAAGCTCTTTTCAATTTCATAAACTTCAGACTGCTGAGACATGAGAATGAGCTTGTGACTCCTGTACTCTTATATTTACTCCCAATATTTACAAAAAATATTGGCTAATATTTTTAAATGTTTACTTAATGTCAGGTAGTATGCTAAGTATGTTACATATATTATCAAAATTAATGCTTCAATAACCCTCTGAGCTGTTACATTTTCCATTTTATATATGAAGATACCGAGTGCCTGAGAGAGATAAATTTAACGGCAAGGTCACAAAATTATTAAGTGGAATAGCTGAGGCTGGAAACCAGTTGTGTCTGATGCCAAAGCCCATCCTCTTAGGTATGATTTATGCCACCCATGTTTCTCACTGCAGACAGGAATAACATCTTCCACCCAGCTATGCAAATATGTAACCTGGGAGTCTGTTTGACCTTTTCTTCTCCTCCAGTTCCTCACTTAATCAATTACCAAGAGCAGATAAGTTAAATTCTAAATATCATCTAAAGATATTTCTATTTACTTTTTTTTTTTAAATATGGTCTCTCATTCTTTTTTCTTTAAATTCCACTTGTGTCTTAATTGGTCTGTGTTTTGTTTTCTGTTTATATAACTCATCTCTGAACATATAGCTGCTGTACTCTATCCAGGAGGATTTAGTTATGTCCCTTTCACCTGAGCTTCTCATTTTACAGTGCATCCAATACTGAGTACATTTGGAGAGCCTAAACATAGTACGTAACTTTTTCTATTTCCTATTTTTTTAGACTCATGTGAAACACCAACACACACACACACACACACACACACACACACACACAATTTCTTTGCCACTTCTATTATTTAGGAAGATTCTTATTTTCCTTTGCTAACATAGTCATATGTGAATATTCAACTCAACAATTTTCTAATAAACTTTGTTGAGTTCTCTCTCCTCCAAAATGAGGGGTGATATAGGTCTCTTTCATTATATAACCTAGTACTTGATATATTGATTTATCTCTCAACTTAGACTATAAGTGCTTAAAAGAATCCATAAGGAATGATTCATATCTGAATCTTTGAATCACAGAATATGGCATATAATAGACTTTTAATTATGCCTGGACTGTACTAAAATATGCTGTACCAATTATGTAAAATAGATAATTTAAGGAAAATTCCATTGATGTGATTAATTAATAAATTAGATCTTAAGTTGTTATTTTTGGTTTTGGTATATTTATTTTGGTTATTAACATTTAATGTTAACCACATGCATTATGTAACAGAGATTCAGTAAAACAATGTATGTACAAGTATCCCCCATATAACACGGCACTTCTATAACATGGTTTTGTTCTAACATGATATGACTGTAGAAGATATACAAGAACTGCTTGTAGAAGAAGAAACTGATGAAGCAATTTTGGTGGAAATGACATCTGGAATATGCTAAGATATTTTAGGAGATGATAGTACTCATGAAAATGAGAAATTAAACATTTTACTCTAGAAAGTATAAAGAAAGGCCTAGACTTAGCTAGACAGTTAGAGTCTTATTTCTTAAGTGAGGATCCTTGCACTGAAAGGAGCACGAAGTTTAACAGAGAACTTCAAAAGTGCTTAGCACCGTATAGCGAAATTTATAAAGATCTTTCGGCTAAGAGCAAGCAATCTAAAATAATAATTTTTTTTTTGCAAAAATGTAGAGAATAGAAATCAAGATATTGCTGAAGAAAGTTCAGAGGATGAGGATATTTTGTCAGAGAAAAAACATTTGGTTACTGGAGCTTAGTAGTGATGACAAAGAAGACATTACTTAATTCATATTCATATGTAATACTTTTGATGGAAATTGCTTTAATAAAGATTTCTCTTAATTATAAAAATATAATAGCATGTTTTTTTTCTTAAATCTTTGAAACTTAATCCCCCTAATGTACTCATTCTTTGTTTTGTATAACGTGGATTTGCACAACACAGCATTTGTTAGGAACCTAACAACCATGTTAAGCAAGGTTAAGTGTACATATTTTAGATAGGAGTGCAGAATATATAAGGATTTAAATTTCATCTCTATCTCTAATAGAATTTAATGAAACAATGTAAGCTAAAATTATTGGACTTGTACTTTAAAGTAAAATTTAAGTGATTTTACACAAAAGTCTAAGGACCATTTGGAAAATCACTAATGATTTCTAAGTTTTTTGAGGGAGTTCTAAAAAATAATTAAAGAGATGAAATAAAATCAGAACCTGCTTCGTTTTCCTTTCTTTTTTGTAATTGGACATTTTTTCATTTATAATAGAGAATTAGGAGAAAGTATTGTTATTTTAAAATAAAAGTATTTGTCTTTCACTGATGGCCTATTTCACTTAGCATAAGATTCTCCACTTCTATCCATGCTGTCATGAAGGGTAGGAGTTTCTTTTTTCTTCCTGCTGCATAGTATTCCATTGTGTAAATGTACCACAGTTTTTTTATCCCTTCATTTACTGATGGGTACTTAGGCTGTTTCTGGTGCTTGATTGTTTTGAATAGCACTGCTGTGAAGATAAGTCTGTCTAAATTCTTTTGAATTGGTGTTTCAGGATTCTTAGGGTATAATCCCAGCAGTGGTATTGCTGGGTCAAAAGGCAGTTGCATTTTTAATTTTTTAAAGAAAATTCTCTACTATTTTCCACAGTGGCTGCACCAGTCTGCATTCCCACCAACAGTGCACTAGGGTTCCCTTTTCTCTGTATCCTCACCAGCACTTGCTGTTTATTGATTTATTATATTATGGTGATTCTGACAAGTGTGAGGTGACATCTCAATGTGGTTTTAATTTGCATCTCTCTGATGGTGAGTGATGTTGAGCATCCTTTCATATGTTTATGGGCCATCTTCATGTCTTCCTCAGATAATAGTCTATTCAGATCCTTTGCCCATTTTTTAATTGGGTTGTGTGACTTCCTGGTCATATGAGTTTTTTATGTATTTTGGAGATCAAGTCCTTTTCCAATGTATCATTTGTAAATATGTTTTCTCATACCATTGGTTCTTTTTTCATTTTGATTATGGTTTCTTTAGTCATGCATAAACTTAAGTTTAATGTAGTTCCATTTGTTTATTTTTTCCTTTATTTCCCTTGCCCTAGGAGATACATCAGCAAAAATATTGCTATGTGGATATCAGGAATTTACTGCCTGTTTTCCTCTAGGACTTTTATGGTGCCACAGCTTATATTTAAGTATTTTATAGATTTTGAGTTTATTCTGGTATATGGTGTGAGTTGGTGGTCTAGCTTCATTGTTTTGCATGTACCAGCCCAGTTCTCCTAACACCATTTATTGAAAATGCTATATTTACTCCACTGTATGCTCATGCCCCCTTTGTCAATTAATTGACCTTAGAGACTTGGGTTTATTTCTGGGTTATTTATTCTGTTACATTGATTTATATGTCTGGTCATATGCCATTACTAGACTGTCTTGATTACAATGGCCTTGTAGTATAATTTGATACTGGATATTGTGACCCTCCTACTTTGTTCTTTTTTTCTCAAGACTGCTGAAACTATTCAGGGTCTTTTTGGGTTCCATACACTTTTTGAAATATTTGTTCTAGATATTTGAAGTATGCCATTGGTATTTTAATAAAAATTGTGTTGAATTTATAGATTGCTTTGTGTAGTATGGACATTTTAATGAGGCTAATTCTTCCAATCCATTAACATGGTATATGCTTCCATTTATTTGTGTCTTCCTCAATTTCTTTCTTCAGTGTTCTGTAGTTTCCTTAGTACAGACCTTTTACATTAAATTTATTCATAAGTACTTTATTTTTCTTGTTGCTATAGTAAATGGGATATTTTTCCTAGTTTCTCTTTCTGATATTTCATTGTTGGTGTATAAAAATGCAATCAATTTCTGAATATTCACTTTGTATCCTGCTTTTTTGCCAAATTCAATTATTAGGTTGAGTAGTTTTTTGGTGGAGTCTATAGGGTTCTCATTCTCCTTTTAGAGGCAGTTACTGTCTTGAACTATGACTTTATCATTCTCTGGCTTTCTTTCTAGGATTAACCAATGTCTATCACTTTCAACAGCACTGTTTTAAAGTTTTGCTTTTTTTAAAATTCACTGTAATGACTGAGAACATGAAAGGCAGGATCTTCTAAAGAACATGATTGACTTAATAAAAATACTGCCTAGGTTTGATTACAGTCTCCTCTATTTTTAAGGAAATTATTTAACATTTCTGCACCTCACTATCTTACATGTAAAATATAAAGAATTAGCCACCTCATAATGTTGAGAGGATTGAATGAGTAATAATATTAACAACTATAGACAAATGTCTGGCACATAGTAAACACTAGTAGTTACTCATTTGAGAGTAATTATTTCATCATGGTGATGTATGTAGCAGTAATATATGTGGTAACATGATTCTTGCTATCTGATGTCAAGTCCCAAGTTAGTGCAACGTTCTCAGAAGTCATATTGGTATTCTTGATACTTTACCCTTTGTGAATTTTAGTCTTAGTTTTTCAAGTTCCAGGCCAAAAACAAAAACAAAACAAAACAGAAACAGAAACCAAAAGACTCATATCTGCTTGTTTATAAATTTATTTGGGAGCATTGATTTTTTTAGCTGATTTTCAGTAAAAATAATGTATATATTTAAATTCACTTAATATTTTATTTATTATACCATTTATAATTTGTTTTTATATAATTTTATTAAGTTAATTTATAGATATTTTCTTTTTAAATTATATTCTTAATGGCATCTAAGTTTCTATATTTACTAATCATTGCTTGCCTGTAGAAAAACATTTTTTTAATGTTATTTGTGTTTTTGACACTACTACAGATGCCCCTATCCCCCACCCCTTGCACACTCCATCCAGCCACCACCCCACCCTTTTTTCTGGCCATCACCACATTGTTTTTTGGGTCTATGAGTTATGCATATATGTTCTTTGGCTAATTTCTTCACCATCGTTCAACCAGTCCCCCCTTCCACTAACATCTGTCCGTCTGTTTTATGTATCCTTGCCTCTGTTTCTATTTTGGTCATCAGTATTTTGTTCATCAGATTCCACATATAAGTGAGATTATATGGTATTTGCCTTTCTCTGACTGGCTTATTTTACTTAGAATAATTGAAGCACAGTTATTGAGTATTAATTTAGTACCCAGCAAACTTGCAAAATTGTTCTATCTCTATAATATATCTATAATTATAATAGCTCCTAAAAATGAGTAACAGCATGTGTGAATAATGATTTTTTTTTTCTCTTTCCAATGCTTATTAATGTTACTTCCTTTCTGAATTGGCTAGGACCTCCAGTACACAGGCCAACAGAAACTGTGAGAGTGGCCTTCTTTGTCTCTTGCCAGAATTGATATGCTCAGTGGTTATTGATTCTGTCTAACTCATCAATCAGTGAACAAGATGTGTCCCACAATATATATCAGACTGACAGTTGTTACCATCTATTGATCAAGTTACCACCACTTTTTTTTTTCTGGATTTTTGCAATGTTTTCCCTCATTCTGCTCTTTGTCACTTGTCATCTATCTACAACACAGCTGCTAGATTTATCTTTCTAATATGAGTTAGGTCATCATGTCACTATACCAGTCTGCTTAGAACTCTTCAGTGGTTTCATGTCTTATTTAAAGTAAAAGCCCACTCATCTAAAGGACAAGCCAACTGTTTAGAAAGCTCTATATGATCTATCCTTGCCCGCTGTCCTAATTTCCAAGTCATTTTGCCCTTGCTCATTCATCCATCCATCCATCCACCCATCCATCCATCCATTGATTTACTCACTGTGCCGTATACTCACTTCTAGCCATATTAGCCTCTAATGTTTCTTAAACCACACACACTTACAATGTAGGGCTTTTGTATTTGCTATGAACTCTGCCAGGAACATATTTTCATTAGATATTTGCTTGGTTTGCCCTTTAACCTTCTTGAGGTCTCTGTTCAAGTATTATATTCTTGCTCTGTGTATGACTCATCCAATGACCTCATTTAAAATTGTCACCCTAACCTATAGTCACAAAGTTTTTCCCAGAGATTACTTAATATACCTACTTGATCATCTCTGCCTTCTAAAAAAAAGTGTGTGTGTGTGTATATATATATATATATATATACACACACACACACACACACACACATACTTGTATGTGTACATGTGCACACACTTCATAAAGACAGGTTTTATTTTATTTCTTCTTATATCATCAATGCCTGGAATTGTATATAGCTACTAGTAAAGATTAAAAATTGCTATCGAATAAATGAAGAATAAAGATGAGTGGATAAATGTATAATTATAAATATATCTCTATCTCTTAGTAATTACTGCTTTTGGATATTGCTAGGTGCATAGAAAATTAGAGATTAAAACTCTCAGGGGAAGAAAAATTTTTTCTGTGTAACATCGTATACTATGTACTTACCTGTATTTTCTGGATTATTACAGTTTAATCCATAATGTATGAACTATTATTAAGCAATCCTATTCACTCTTAAATTTCAACTATTTTTCTTATATCTTATTTGTACTTAAGTTTCCTGTTATTTTTCATCTTCTTATTTATTCTTATTTTTATTTAATATCTTTTAAGTATTAAACATACATTTTTATTGCATTTGATAATTCTACAATGTTTATCTATTTGATTATCTTGTATGTATTGGCTTGTAATTACAGTGGTTTGTTTCCCGTGTGTGTGTGTGTGTGTGTGTGTGTGTGTGTGTGGTATTGTATTCATACTATTATTTATCTTTTACTATTAAATGTAGGAATTTTCTGAGGCCTGTGTTGGGCTAGCTTTGCTCCAAAAGGAATTTGCACTTCCTTCTTCCAGATGCCCAATAGACCTTTCAGTTCATGCTATATTAAATGAATTTGCAATTGAAGGTTTTCTGACTCACCCAAATTTGTATGGCTTTAAACACATCTAAAGGATATTTTTGAATGAATATTTTCAAAGGAGATTTCTTTCTATCTCCTTTTTTCTATCTCCACTCAGCACCAACTCTCAAAACAGGGTGCAATGCTGAGAATAAACTGTTGGGTTAATTTCCGGTTTAATTTTATGTAAGAAGTAACATTCCTGTCCAACTTGTTATTTTAGGTAGGACTACTTTGTAACTTGTCCCTTTAGCCATATGACTACAAAAAAAAAAAAAAAAAAAGAGAGAGAGACTCAAGTTCACAGGTGGCAACACCACCAGGGTGTATGCATGCCTGATTTTCTGCTTATACACCACTTAGTTCTTGATCTTTAGTTATTTTTTTCCAAATCACTGATTTATTTTAAAATATTTTTAATAAAAATATTTTAAAATTATTTTTATTAAATGGACCAGTCAGACTTCCTAGACTGCCATAAAAAGATGTTTAAAAAATTACATAAAGCTAATCTCTTCTCTTAATAATCATATGTATTTGCCTCCAGTTGACAAAATACGCATATATAGATATGGCCACTGAAAACAAATGACTAGCAATATGTTATATGTTAGCCTTTTAAAACAACCAATTGAATTCTATTTTCTAGGCATATTTCAGAACTAATGTCAAAGTATTTTAATACCTCACTTAACTATTGCTTATGATCATGTCTCTGATGGTAAAGGGATATTATACTTACTTGGATTGTTTGATCTCTCCCAACCATTAAAATCTTAGAAATTCTTGATTTTTTTGTAAGTTTAAAGTATAACATATTTGACAAGAATAATTGCTTTCAACATTTAGTGTTTAAGTATTCTTTATTTCAAAAAGGGGTCGTTGCTTGCTCCTCTTCCTATCACTCTACTGAAGGCTGAGCAAATAGACGCTAAGATGGCAGTCCTCCAACACCAGCACCTCTTCCGATCAGCGCGTGTACACTCTACGCAGGTCTCACGAAACATAGGTTAACTAAGCAGACTTGTTTCAATAAAAAAACATTTCTTGAGGGTAAGAGAAAGGGTTACAGGGAAGATGAGAATAAACAATGGCAGTGCCGGTGGGTTGGAGGAAAGCTCTGACATCTAGAAGAGGCGATGTGAAACAAAGGGAGCCAGCTGTTAGTGAAACTATGATAGAGCAAACCCATAGAGTAGAGCAAAGCTCACTGGAACTGTGAGAGAATGAGAGGGATGCCAGGCTGCCTCCACGGTGGGTTTGAATAGCTGTCTTTACAGTGTATTCTTAAAGCCTCACTAGGACAGCACATCTAGTGTAACTGAAAACGTAGCTTCGGAAGGCACACATTGCTGTTCGCAGAGGGTTTTTGATTCTGATCTAGTTTCTTGATATTTAAAAGGCATTGTATATATACCACGCTTTGCTGCAGTTTGGTTTTTATGTTCTATTTTTAAGCACAACCCACATACTACACAATCTTTCCACTTTCTATTCTTCAATACTTTTCACTTTCCATGGTCCACAAAATCTATTTCAGATTTACTTGGAACATAACTAACAACCTGCCTGCAATTTAAGATGAACAGTCATAAAATTCAGAATGCCAAACTGGGCTTTGTAATTCCTTTTGTACATGAATTGTGATATGAGTTGATATAGTTTTATATTTTTATGCTATATATGATTAATGATTATAGTTCTAAAGAATGTTTAGCATATCATATGCCTATTTCTTCAAATGTGATTATTAATATTTTTAAGATTACATAACTTAAACGTATATATAAAACATTATATGTGGACTTTTGGTTAATGCCATTAGAATTAAAGTAGATTTTCCTACTTGAGGGCCTGGACTATAGAAACATAGAGTTTTCTGAACCAGTGAACATGTAGTATTGTTAACACTAATTTTATTTTATTAAAATAATTTCAAACATTATTAATTTGATACTTAACATTTTTTAATTTTATTATAAAATTTATCAGGGATATATTTAATAATTCCCAAGATGATGAAATCTTCAAAAGTAAGAATCAGCACCTATCACAGGATTACATGTATTTGTTAGTTTAAATACATATTTCATTTGTTCAGATCACATTTGTTTAAAAGAGGGTTGTGATTTTTGTATTTATGTTTCTGTGTATTATATAATGTGGTATATTGTTTTTATAATTACAATATATTACTGTGGTAAAAAAAGGATGTTCACTACTTCAAGATAAAGTTTTTTTCAGATATTAACAAGTAGGTATCACAGAATTTAGAATGTAAGGTGACAGCTCTACTAACATGTATCTTTGATCTCTCTTTTATTATTTTTACTCCTCTTAGGGTTGGTGAATGTTAGCTCAGTCTTGAAAGTTTTCCACCAATTAATAGTTAAACAAACTTTAATGATTTACATAAAATTCAAAGTGCTACTCAGGTCTTGTAACATTAATGTAACACTTAATGAACTACATCATATAATCTTACTAATGTTATTAATGATTCCCGCATTAATATCATCAAAGTGTGCATGAATAAGTTAAAAGGGTATATTTGAAGGAAAATGAGAGGAGTGCTCTAAATTTCAAAGTATTTGCTTGCTGTTTGATGTGTTATTTTATCATTTTTATTTGTTCACATTTTGTTTTTATTTTATGACTGCAGATATTACCTCCCTGTAATAATGAAGCAAGTCTTTATTTTTTGTAACCCATGTATTAGTCAGATAATTATTGGCTTGATTAGAACTAAGAATCCATGTTTAAATCATAACACACAGTTTTTATACTTTTCTTTTTCTTTTTATATATTTTATTTATTGTTAAAATAGTTCCAATCTTCCCCCCTTTGCTCCCCTCCGCCCAGCACTCCATCTCCTCCAGCAATTGCACCACCCACAGTCCACGCCCATGGGCCTTGCATACAAACCCTCAGGCTTCACACTTCCCCCTATTCTTCTTTTTAAAAAATCATTAATTAATTAATTTTTTATAACAGTGGAAAATAACAATTTCCCACCTCAGACTTAAGACCCTTTATAATCTTATAAATGACAATGGGCGAAGGTCTCGTGCTCCTCTAGCTGCTTCAAGCTGGACATGGTTGTCGTCCTACCTACCCTTGGGTCCAGAAATCCCTAATAAGTGGGGGTATGGAGGGGAGGGTGGTCTTCCCACATGGGGAAGGATTTTGCAGATTCCAGGTCAGTTGGCTATCCCCGGACCACGGCATGCTTGGTTTAACAGGCTGGCATTTTTGTTGTATTCTGGGGGCAATGGATTTGGAAACAGGGTTAAAAAGCATCATTCGATCCATAACCACTAGATGACAAAAAGCAGGGATTAATTTTTCAGTGTCCCATGGTAGGGGGAAAAAAAAAAAAGCTCTTTATATTTTTCCTATGAAGGACTTTGAAAGTCAAGATTAAATTTAGATTTCTTATGAAAGACAAAGATGGACTAGATAAATAATTAAATCAATATATCTCATTATAGAAATTAAATGAATACATAAAAACTAAAATTGCTAACTGAAAAATATTGCAGGTTATATATTTTAAATTAACAAATGTTTCAATTACTTTTTATGTGATTGAGATATTTGTCAAATTATTGAAATTTTTGTTTTAATTTAAAACATAGTTGGTCTATCAAACTTAACTGTATTATTTCATTTTCAAAGCTTTTATGTAGTAAATAAGGAGGCTTAGTGTGCCACAGGTTTCTAATATGAATAAATGAAACTTGGAAACCTAAGCAAAAATATATCAGTTGTATCATTTCCTCAGAGTACACACCACCCTATGAAGAGGCTATGAGGAAGTAGGAGGAGAACAATTTAGATATGAATTAAATGTTTAATTTTAAAAGAGAATTGCTATTCCAAGTAGAAATGTTGAGCATGTAGGAGAAAATAAATGATAAAAATTTGGTTTGAAAATCTTCCCTTTAGAGAGATCTTTAATAATATCTGTTTCTTTTTTGTGACAAATATTTAGAGATATGCTAGAGTTTTGTATTTTGCTCTTATAGAAGGACACCCTCCACTCAAATATCAGTGGACTGACTTGACAGAACTTACCTTCCAATGACATCGGAAGTGTGTGTTGGCGTGAGGCTGAATGAGTCCATTTAAGGATCCAGGCATGGGAAGCCACTGCCAAGGCTGTGTTAGTAAAAGTTGTGTCAATTTGTTGTCTTAGACCACATCTAATCGATGCTAAAGTGTTTTAAAAATTAGTATGTTAATTTACTTTGCATGGCAGAAAGTAAATGGTTTTGCTCTCTAGCAGCTATATTGGCTTAATTGTCCAAGGAAACGAGATGCTTTCCTCCATGGTTCATGTCAAAACTGACAAATTGATCTTTCCTGGGCTGCTTGTTAAAATATTCCCATTTGCCTTTTCAGCCTTAGTGATTAGGCAAGCTCTCTGCATCTAAGAAGCCTAGCTATTATAAAGCTTGTGGAAGAAAATCTACATTGAGGAAGAAATAACCTGTGTGCTTTGTGGGCAAGCTCTTGGTTTGTATCCTGTCAGAACAACTTCCTCGGGAGAGTTGATTTACTTCCCTAAGTCTCAATTTTCTCTTCTACTGATTGGAGATAATAACAGAACCACCCAATTACAAAGCAATACAATTCAATTTTATTCAAAGATCTGAACTTTAAGCAACTTTTAAAATAAGAAAGTAGCTTTCAAGTAATGTAAGCAAGGAAAAGAAATGAACTTTACTTGCAGAAGCATGATACTGAGGTTATTTTCTATGAAATATTTCTGGTAAAATTATATTAAAAATAAGAATAGTCACTCTTTCTTGTTGTAAGGTCTGGTCACACAGGACTTCCTTCAAGTTCTTTAACTCCTTTCGTAATTTGCACATCCCTTTTATCCAAGCCTAGAGCATAGTTTGTTTCACCCCTAATGCTATGACCACCTAATTTCTTCTTGTCCTTTCATGTTACAGTTCATTAAGTTTTTCCCCTCAGAGGTTCTTTCTCCAGAAGAACATCTCTATGTGATTTGTTCTTATAGATCACCCTATTTCCCATCTCATAATCTGTATTGTTAATTGTAATTATTCATTGGAAGTTGTATGTCCTCTGTTATAACTTACATAAAGGGAAAGACTCCACAAGTAATGTCTACTGTTGCATTTCTAGTTTTTATGCTAAAATCTCTAAGATAATAGACACTCAATTATAGGAGAGTGGCTAAAGGAAGAATAATTTATTTAACTGCTACCTTATAAATTCTGTTCAAATTTCACCATTGAATAGGAGGTTGCCTTCGATGAAATAAGCCTCATTGGTGGTGTTGGTCATCATATTTGGAGCAGAAGTTGAATGTGATCATCACCAATTTATTCCAAGGCTTAATGACAACCTTTCCCCCATGGTTTTCATTTTCTCCTCCTTAAGCAACAGTCAGTCCCTCTCCTCTTTGCTTGAAAAACTAGGTGTTCAGTTACTATTTTCTGATGACCTTTACACTTCTAATATTTTATATCTATATCCTTTATTTCTCTCCTAAAATCATCTGGCAGAATGTCATGTATGATTTGTAGGGGTTTTGTATTGTTTATCTTTAGAAACATATTGTTTTTTTCGTCAACACCACTCTTTTATAAACATAAATTTATGTATGTACTTAAAAGATCTACTAATCATTGTGAGCAGTATGTATTCAAATTAGACTTATCAAATAAAATACTAAATTTCCATAGTTACATTGGGTGAAACAAGGTTTGAAAACAGCCAATGGCTGTGTTCTGAAGACACAACATTAGTCACAAGAAACAAACAAAAAGTTCTGAAAATAATTATGCTTAGCTATGAAAAAAAACTAAATTAACATGTGTTTTCCTTAAGTTGTTCTTTAGCAATATTTTGATTTATATCCATTGAAATAAAAAATTATTAACTAAATATGGAATCAATGAATTAATAAAGGCATAGTGCTTTTTATGAATTGTCTTATAAATGTCAAAGCCAATATATCTATAATCCTATGAATCTGTCCGCAAATTTCTTGTCATTATTTCTATAACTATTGAAAAGCAAGCACTAAATTCTTAGTTACTACTTATCTATTTAAATATATAGTTGCTGTGAAAATTTTATTTTAGATTTAAATAATCTTAGTGAGGCAAGAGAGGCATTTTCATATATTTATTTCTGGTATTCCAAGTTGACTGATAAGTCAGTCTCTGCGTAGATTCTGATCTGATATTCTCTGTGAGCCATGCATTTATAATATTCAATGTATTCAATACTTTAAGTATATGAGGAGATGTCTTCATTCTCAGATGCACTTTATTTTTAATGCCCAAGTCAACTAATACTCAAGCATTCCTTAACACTTCTGCAAATAATTTAATATGAAAAAATGTTTCTTAAGTATATATACATATAATTTAGGAAAATGGAATTCCGAGATTGTAGTTATTGTCTATTGCTCCTTAACAATATCATCATAGACTTAGAGGCTTTAAACAGAATGCATTTATGGTCTCACAGTGTTGGTGGGTCAGGATCCAGATGGCATGGCTTAGTTTGTGTCTCCACTCCAGCTTCTCATGAAACTTCATTCAAGGTGTTGGCTGAAACTTCCTTCTCATCTGAAGCTTAACTAGGGAAGAATCAAGTTCTAAACTGGCATTGTTGGCAGCAGCATTCTGTTCCTTGTGGGATCTTGAACATAGGGCCTCAGTGTCTTGCTATGAAGTAGATAACTTTGGTCTGCTCTCATGTCCTTGCCCTGTAGGCCACCTCAACATGGCTTTGTGCTTCCTAAAGGCCAGTGAGGGAGAGTGTGTCTCCTTAGAAAATGATTTACTATCTTATAAGACATTATTATGGAA